>NC_056735.1:980786838-981021449 GCF_019279795.1 Protopterus annectens | reverse complement strand
AAAAAGGGCATGTCAGGTATGTTTTGCAGGTATATATGTAGACTGATGCTACTGTAATAGGGGTTGTATTAATAGATATGTTTTGTGTGGGAGGTCACATCTGCTTTTAATATGTGTGCCATTGGCTACTGACAGACATCCTAAGGACATCATAGTACAGTACCACTGCTAGCACAGTAATGATCCTGTGGACAACAGCAGAGATATGGCTAATAAATGTGGACAGTCTGACATAGGTAAACACAGAACCTCTTAGTGCAAGACATGTGGACCAAGCCTGACAATGTGGATGTTAACAGCCATGTAGATGGGTATATCACATAAATACTGGAATACATATGCCCACATAGGTTATGCATTCACACTCTTCTGTCTGTCCTGACACATAATAACCATTGGTGCAGTGGTCACATCGCCACTTACTACCCACTAGTTAGTGACATAGATCTGTACAGCATCCCACTGCTTTGTCAGAAATACATGACAATTATGGTGGCCTGGCAGCAGTACATCTGGCAAATATCTGTACATAACATCACACTGGGTAAGTACGCTAAGCTACTAGGCATGTAGCAAAGCACTGTGGAAACTACAAGCAGACTGCCACAACACTGGCCTACATTATGGGGGAATACACATGTACCTGCAAATATAGCAGGCTCTACAGGCATGTCACAGCACAGAGTAACAAACACCTTTATAACAGTGCATACCCACAACCAATGTGAACACAGCCACATATTGTAAGCTAGCTTAATATTACAGTATATGGACTATCTGATCAACATCATCCTTATATGTGCCAGTCACACAGTAACCCTACATATACTGGGCCACTACACAGTGTAGTCTGATGCCTGTCTTTGGTATGAGGCATGTGAGTGTTTGGCCCTAAAAGCATGTAAGCTGATCGGGTACCATACACTGGAGCAGCATGTGACATGGGTTAGAACAGAACCAAGAACAATGACATCTACCACAGTCTGTACACAGGCCAAGGTACATAGTCACTATACACACACTGTCGACAATCACCATAAGTACACAGACCTCAGTACAGTACACACAACCACGGAATGCCCAGGTTATGTCCTCAAACATAACCCCTACTATACATAACATGTGTAGCAGTCTGATATCTCACTGGCTTGTTATCAGATATGATGTCAACAGATAATGGTGTACAGAACATATGCACCTCTTACTGCATGACATATGTACAAAGGTTGACAGAGTTGTGGCTGGAGGCACAAACACAGGGCCAATATTGACATGTTGCTGTGATAACCTCATACATTTACTTTTGTAACAGGGTTTGTTGTGACATATCTCCTATGAGGGATATGAAGTCAGTAACTCTCATGGCTGTCACAATGTGCTGACTGCAATCCTCACACTATGCTTCTGCAGTTCTCAGATAGGTGTTCTGTGAGTAACACAAGAAACAAAAGGCACCACACACTGCCCAGTCAGCAGATGACCCTACAGATGGGGGTTTCCTCAAAAACAGCACTGTCATGACATGTATTAAAACATGTAGACCAGCCATATCCACACACACCCTGTTAAACCGACATTACTCCAAATGCAGAATAGCAACACTTACATTTTGTAGTCATGTCAGTAATATCCCCCTCCTGTGTGTTGGCCTGTTTTCACAGTGTATGTTGTTAGAGGTAAATCCCAAATCCATCTGTGATTCTGTTTGCCAAACACCAGATCTAGGTCCTGCTCACAGTGAATGAAAAAGCCCAACACCAATATGATGTTCCTAGATATTGGAGTGTGTTTCCATGCAATTGGCTATGGGAATGTTACCACAGTTGCTCCACATGCAATCAGCTAGAGGAGGGCTGCAATTTGTGCAGAGGCCATCAGCTGATCATGAGCATCACTTACAAAACACAAGCTGCTGCCTAAGCAAAGCAGGTGTAGTTCTCCACATCCACCAAGAGGGAGTGAGAGAGACATACAGAGACAAAGTAAGTCAGGGAAGGGGTGGGAGAGTAAAACTTAAGCATGTTTGTGTCACACACCTACCAGTACAGGGTTTCAACCCCCTGACTGAATATGTATTGCTATCCCATGTCTATGCAGTTATTGCATGCACCACATAGCTTATATGTTGAGGAGCTGTCCAAAATTATATGTGATGGTGAGTGACATCTGCAACAGTGATATGGTAGCAATACGGTAGGTGTAGTACACATGCCTGTCCACATGAACAGGTGTCAGCGTCAACACAGCCACACACCCTCAGGGACTCACACATATTGGCACACTTGGCAGGGTCAGGAATACACTTACTAACTAGTTAGGTTGCCACAATACAGTAATGTGCAGGTATCAAATGCACCACTGGGGTTATCCGGAGGTTATATGGGCAAAGGGTATGTGAAGGTGTCTGACATCAGACAGCATGCTTCTATATGCCAATGGGAATTGTAGTGAGTGTGAATGTGGTCAAAAGCATCATACACCACACACACACAGACACAGGGTTCCAGTACTGACATGCATGTATGCATTGCTTCACAGGTGTGTAGTGGTTAACTGTGGCAGAAGGTTATACAAGGCTAGGTGAAGGGTATACCTTGGCATCATGTCACATAACAATGGTCTGCAGTGTGGCTCAGAGGTGTAGGGTCTGGAGTGGCCCACACAGGTGGGTATTGTATTCACCATCCAGGCACCTAGGTAACTATTGTGTTTGGCCATTGCTGTGCAATGCTTGCCATGTATGTGTTCCTTAGTCCATGACATGGGCACTGTCTGGGATGTGCACACATCCCACATGCATATACAGTGACATGTGGAACTGTACCTGGGGTGTCTGGCCCATGTTGTGTACTCAGATGTGCCAGTCCTGGCCACATGTGGCGGGAACTGGTAATGGACAGCAGATTAACCCTGCACCTACATTGATAGCATGATACAGATATTCCCTGGTGTCAGTGGCATCTGTCCATACAGGGCATGTGTTTAAGGCATGCTATGTCCTTTGTGGGTCACATTTGATGGCACCGCAAGTTTTGCAGGCATCCAGTGGGGAACATAGTGAAGGCATACTGTCTGCATGTACGTGCCTATTGTACTGATGGACAGGGTGTCATGCCCTCTGTAGTCCACTGCAATCACACCATGGCTACTATCTGTGGGCAATATGCAGGGTACTACCAACATAGTGGTTGTTGCCTAGGCAAGTGTGTTTGTGAATGAGACATGGGTTGAGAGTGTCCCCTGGGTAATACAAGAGTTGCTAACTTTGTTCGCCAGGCCTTGATGTCACATGTAAGGGTATGGATTGGCACCCCAGCCTCTCAGCTATTTCACATCTTTTATCCTTGTAAGGCGGACATTGTAACATATAATAGAGCCACCATATAAGAGATTTGCAAAATCCGCTCCACAATGACTCCAGTTGTTACACACTCACAGCCACCTCCACCCAGGATACGAATAACTAACACAATCACAGAAACACACTTGCCATGTCTGGGATCAGAACTCCTACCTAACTAGTTTATTACACTATAGCACTACACAGTTATAGGACGCACCATGGAGATTACTGGAGTACTCCTTCCCCAAAGATGTATTTCACTGGGAATGACATCAGCAGGCTTGTCAAAGAAGGTCAATTGAGGTTGCAGTGACTGTGAATGGCCGTAAAAGCATTGCACCCTATACAAAGAAACACACACACAAACATCCACACTTGCCATGTGCGGGAATAGAACCTGTACCAAAGTACTGTATCACACTACAGCATTATGCTATTATAGGATGCAGCACATATATTACTGGGCTATTCCTTTCCCAAAGGTGTATCTCACAGTGAATGACATCAGCAGGCTTGCCAAAGTCATTTGAACTGTAGTGAGTGTGATTAGCCTAAAAAGCATTTTTCTCTACACAGGCAGACAGACACACACACACACACACTCACACACACACACACACACACACACACACACACACACACACACACACACACACACACACACACACACACACACAGTTGCCATGTCTGGGATTAGAACTCCTACCCAACTAGTTTATCACACTACAGCATTACACAGTTATAGGACATGCCACGGAGATTACTAGGCTACTCCTTTCCCAAAGGTGTATTTCACAGTGAATGACATCAGCAGGCTTGTCAAAGTAGGGCATTTGAATTGTAGTGAGTGTGATTAGGCTAAAAGGCATTTCTCCCTACGCAGGCAGACACACACACACACACACACACACACACACACACACACACACACACACACACACACACACACACACACACACACACACACAGACACACACAGACACACACGCACACACACACACACACACACACACACACACACACACACACACACACACACACACACACAGTTGCCATGTCTGGGATTAGAACTCCTACCTAACTAGTTTATCACACTACATCATTACACAGTTATAGGACATGTCACAGAGATTACTGGGCTACCCCTTTTCCAAAGGTGTATTTCAAAGTGAATGACATCAGCAGGTTTGTCATAGTAGGGTATGGGGAGGACAGTGTGTGTGCATGGGCCATAACCCATTCATCTAGAGGTAGACACATCACACTCAGGCACATGCAGGTTTATATTCCACAGGTATGTGTATACAACTGCTAGATGACTACTGCCTTGTACAGTCATGTTGCACAGCTTGCTCTTGCACCACAGAGTCTGTAATGCTGAGGGATACCAGTGGCTAATTTCTACAGTGTGTGACAGTTACACATCATGTGGTTGTAGCCATTTGGCTGTGTGCTATTTGGAACAGGCCTCATGATGGAAGGCTCTTTGCCACTTTCACTTTGTTACATACATCTGAGTATGTGTACTTTTGGCATATTATAGTGTGTTGTCATTGGATATATGTGTGTATTCCTATCCAATGTGTGTGCAAAACATGACTGGTGCTTACTGAGGAGTGTATGCACTAACATCTGCAACTGTCAGATATGTATGGTCCACTGCTGTTGGCAGACATGGGCTTCATTTGTTTAAGTGTGTGAGCATGCCCAGTATGACCTTTCCGTATATAGTTGTCTGAAATTGCCTTCATTTCTCTAAGTATGTGAGCATGCCCAGTATGCCCTTCTGTATTGAATGTGTGGCTCCATTTCAGATAGTTTGTACTCCAGTGCAGACATTTGTGTTCTACACCTACAGGTAGAAAACTATTTCTGAAGGATATCTGTAGATCAGTTGGCAATATGGGGTCAGACTGTACAAAGGATAGTGTGTACTGTAGGTGATTGTGTCTGTGCTGCTTCTGCTACATGGTACTGGTGTTAGAAGAGATATTCAGACATGTGTACTGTTATACACTGTGATGTTTTATGTCCTCAAGTACTGTCAGGTGGATATTTTTGCTCACAGTGATGTCCCGGGGAACACAGGGTGAATGCAGCTGTGTCCAGTATTTTGGTCAGACACCTACATATTCATGGACAGTTATGCCATTCTGGAGGGAGAGCTGCAGACATTTGCTGCTCAGTCTGTGTATCCAGTTCAGCACCTTGGTACAGTGCTGGCAGGGGATCCCATACTTGTACATCCATCAACATGACAGTATGGCCTTATCTTGCTGTGGCGATACCTCACAGCTGTACAGATTCACACAGGTTACCCAGAGGCAGGGGTCATAAGTCAGGACATTACCCCTATTGTGGTGTACAGGCAGGTTTGTAGCCACCCATTTTTGTATTTGCAGCCAGGGATAGTATGTGCACATGGCTGTGTCAGACATTGCACATTCCATGCTGCCCATGCTCCTACCCCCCATTATTCTATCCTCTTCCATACATTATGCATACATTATCTGATACTTTCCCTATAGTTATCACCTCATCACAGCTGTGTTTTGGTGTTGGTCCACAGTTCATGCAGTGGGACATGGTGGACATGTTACTGTGGTATGTCCACATGACCTTGCATATTGCTTATGTGGAGTGTGTTATGTTGTTATTTGGGTGTCCATGACACAACATACATTGGCAGTACAGGTGAGATGCAGGCCTTTGGCAAAGGCCTATAGGCCATTTGGTGGTGATGCAGGCCAACTGTGGCAGGCCGTTGCATTCTGTCAGTCCTACAGTCCTAGACTGCTATACAATATATTCCCCTGGGGTGACAGGGTAGGTGTGCTAGGTGTTCATAGGTTCATAGTTCATATGTTCATAGTTTAGTACTAAGCTAACTGCCCTTGTGAGCCATTTTAAGCCTAGCCAATTGTTCCTTGTGAGACTCAAACCCTGCACCTTGTGTTTGTAAGGCAAACACCTTAGCCATTATGCCACCCTCCCAACCCGACCCAGTTCATGCCAATACTGTCTATCAGTATTGATCAGGTGGTGTGGATGCTGGCAGAGTGCTACTTACAGCTAGGGATACACCTGCATGGGACACCTGCACCGCATGCTGCATTCTTTCACTATTGCCATACACAGGTAGGGGTCATATTGTACCTATTCCCAACAGCAGGGATACGACCAGAGAGGTACCTGTGGGTGGTGTTTGGGTGAGCTGGGTGCACATGTGCTATGGACACTACTTGCATCTGACTCACAGATATGCATGGGGCATTCCAGTTATGCTGGCTTGTGCGGGGACATCAGGTGTCTCCCAATACATCAGTCCTATCACCTTTGTGATCTGCAAGTGTTCGGCCAGATGACATTAGCATTCCCTACTACAAGCCCAGATAATGTGATACCTGTATGTACAATTCCAAGAGTGTGTCCATTTCATGGTTACACATTATATACTGTATGTCTGGGGTACTTTTCCCTGTGTACTGCCTGTATATCTAGCCCAACAGTCATGCCATGTCCATCTTTCAGAAGGTGACACATATTACCACCGTTCTCGGCTGGAGTGCGGGGAGTGCCTTCTTTGTGGACTCTGCATGTCCTCTCCGCTGTTGGGTGGGTGTTAGAAAGACATGCGCAAATGGGTGTGCCTTCGTTGATGGTTGAACGTCGAGCTGGCACCTCGGCGTTTGTGAAAATCTACTGCCAATTATTAGCGGACCGGAGTTCCGCTGTGGAGACCCCTAACCGGGAAAAGCCGAAAGACAACAACAACAACATTTACAATGGCTTAATGCTAGCATGTGTTATACTGGGAGGAATTGTCTTTGGCACTGCAGTTGTAAGGACTTGGCCCTGTCATTGGCATTAGTGGGCAATGGCCACCAGATCAAACTTCAACATGCATACATACTGACAACTCTCACACAATATGAAACACACCAATCTAACACACACATACCTGCATATTGTACAAATGCTACAATCTATCCTGCTACCTTGGCCACCTCAGGTCATCTGTGCTCCACTGGTATTATACCTACACATAGATGTTGCTACATGTCTACATCGGATTGGAGGGGGGCACACCTGACTGTTACTACATTTCTACGTAGGATTGGGGGGGCACACCTGACTGTTACAACGTGTGTACATCGGATTGGGGGGGCACACCAGACCATTACTACATTTCTAAATAGGATTGGGGGGGCACACCTGACTGTCTCTGAATTTCTACAAAGGACTGGGGGGCACACCCTGACTGTTTCTACATTTCTACATAGGATTGGGGGGAAACCTGTCTGTTTCTACATTTCTACACAGGATTGGGGGGCACACCTGACTGTTTCTACATTTCTACAGAGGACTGGGGGAGGGGGCACACCTGACTGTTACTACATTTCTATGTAGGATTGGGGGGCACACCTGGCTGATTCTACATTTCTACACAAGATTGGTGGGCACACCTGACTGTTTCTACATTTCTACACAGGATTGGGGGGCACACCTGACTATTTATACATTTCTACACAGGATTGGGGGGGCACACCTGACACTTGTGCACATTTGCTATGACTGTACTGGTATGTCAGGTACTCCATTTCATTCTGTATTCTTATCTATCATGCTGACTAGAGGCATATCAATGTACTACAGCTCTTAGGTTTGATTGACCTACATATCAGTTTCTGACTTCCTATCCTTCATAACTAACATCCCACTGCCTGACCTGTTGTAGTCTGTCTGTGTAGGCCTGGGGGGGAGGTTACCCATAGCCATCATTCAGAGGCCTTAGCACAGCATTTGTTTGTGTTTGTCTACACCTGTCCTGCTGGCTGAAACTGTTGCTGGGTATGTGAACCTCCCTGACTGGCACGTGTGCATCATATGGACACACATGTGGCCCAGCACATTTCCTGCAGTGGGTTTTGTCGCCATATGTAGCACTGGTTACTATGGTGACACCAGTATTTGTTACAGATTTCATGGTGCCACTATAGGTGTCTACTATCTGCTGGCATCTCATTCAGCTACCCAATTCCCTTGCATGCTCACATCCATACCATAGATACAAGTAATAACACATACTACTCCATTCAGTAATTGATAAGGAAAGTAACTTACCTTGTGGGTGTGCCAGTATTGAGGATGGTGCTGGAGGGCTGCCTATGTCAGATGCACATAGTACACTCCCTATACATGGTTGAGCAGAGGTAGTGTTATGTTTGGCATCCCTTTTACTGTATGTGCGAGTCAGACAGTGGTGTCATTCCCTGGGTCCTTCCTGTGTCAGTGTATGTGCTTTGCATTGCCTCTTTGCCAAGGCCAGGGCATACCTGGCATGCCTCCTTCTGCCTACTGGGGCAGGATCAGGTTGTTCCTCCTCTGAGTGACTCTGTGCCTGTGCAGACCCTTGCAATGGTGGGGGGCTGTGTGGCCCTGACCCATGCTGTCCCTGCTGCAGCTGTTTCCACAGGATCATATCGTGTAGCATGGCACATACGATGACAATTTGAATACATGTAGCTGGGGAGTACTGCAAGGCTCCACCGGATGTATCTAGGCACCAGAACTGTGACTTGAGCATCCCAAACACATGCTCTATTGCAACTCTGGTCTGTGCATGTGCCTGTCATCAGCCACAGCTCCAGTGCATAACCAGCATCCCCCACTAGGTGACCGTAAGGGATGTCCCTACTGGCAAATATCTGGTAAAGCTGTATCAGATGCCAGATGTGGGAATCATGATAGCTTCCAAGGCAGCCAGCACACAATTCATTATAATGGCCTGGGCATCGCACACGACCTGGCAGTTGATGGAGGGGGAAGCCCTTGTGGTTGATGAAGACCCTACCCCGCTCACCAGGTGGTGCTTTGATGTGTATGTGAGTGCAGTCTATAGCACCCACTACCGAAGGGTATTCTGCTATTTGGTGGAAGAGATGCATTTTGCTGGCCAACGCCTCACGGATGTTGGGAAAATATATGTGCTCACCGGCATGTGCTTACATGGCATCCAGGAACTTGTGGAGTACCCTGGATGCTGATGCATCTAATATCCCCATTATATCTCCAGTTGGTCTTTGGAAGGTACCTGTAGCTAGTATTCTTAGGCCTACACATACCTTGGTATCCACTGGGATGGGTTATCCCTCTGTTAGTTTTGTGTGTGAGGCATGGACGGCACAGCTCAACAATTTGCTGTAGGTGGTCCCTGTCCACCCTATAGCGCTCCATTATCTCCAGCTCATGTAACCCCTGGTAGGTTGCCCTGTGTCTGCACACTCTTCTCTGTCTCCTCACTGTGGGTTGGTCGACAGCATTCTCATCCTCACCACCCTCAGCCTCTTTCACATGTTAATGTATGAGAGCTATTGCAGCCCCAATCATTTTTTGTTTTTGTTTGTTAAAATTCCCCCGCTTGTATACACCGGTGGTGTAGGGTATGTGGGAAAAAACAGCGGGAAAGGTGTTTGCATAGTTTATAGTAGTGTTCTGGACTGGGCTGGTCTGCTGTCTGTGTAATTGGCTGATTCTGATACATTTCACCTGCCAGCTATGCTAGTTCTCCTAGATTACCTTCCTACTGCTGTTTTCCCTTCCCATTGCCTTCCTGTTTAAGCCCGGGGGTGTACCTCGCAAACACAGTGCTCAAATGTGCACAGAGCTGCTATTTCCTGGTAATTTTGTTTTTTTCCCTTTAAAACCCGATGCGTGGCACGCACACCCGTTTAGGCAATGTAAAGAGTGCTAAGCAGCCTCAGACACACCCCCTTGCTTAGCTCTGCTAAGCTATGGGCAAACCTAAGCCACAAGGCTCCAATCCACTTACAGTATGCCTAACCCCCCCCCCCATGATGTCAGCTAACTCCTAGGCTTGAACCATGCTATTCCTGATCTTACACTGTTGGGTGCTGACTAGCATGTGGGGGTAATCTAGGATTCAGTATCATTCCCCTCATTTGCATAGGATTACCTGCTGATGCATAGTTACAGGTCCCACATTGAGCCCCCCCCCTTAGGTTCATAGGTTCATAGGTAGGTACTAGGCTATCAGCCCAAGGGCCTATGTAAGCCTAGCCAACAAGATTCCCTGGCTTACACCACCCAAGAAAGTTATTTTCCTGTGCCACTGCAAGCAGAGACACAGAAGTGATCCCCGGGTTGGATTTCACCTGCAAATGGGGTAATTTGCATGCAGGAGCTGAGTCCGTGCTGGACTAGTGCAGGAGAGCTCATGCACGTCCCTACAGCTTATTCCTGGATCACGCAGCAGACATATTGCCTCCTGGAGCTCCTGCACTAGTCCTGCACACCGTGCAAGGCTTGCTGAATCTGGGGGCTAGTCTTTTTGTTTATTTGTTGTATTGCATTCATTATATATATTCAGCAAGCCTTTGTACAAGGCACCTCTGAGTTTGCAGAGAATATGACTTAAAAGAAGTATTACCTTATATCAAGCAAAGAAGTACAAAAAATAGGCATGTAGAGCACAGCGCATTTACCAGAGAACTATGAAGTGCTGTAAAAAGAACTACTGAGTCATTGCATAATACTACAGTTACTACTGACTGAAGGGAAAAAAATTAAATGTACTAGCACTAAGAAATGCAGTTACTAAAAGAAGCTTGAATGAAAGACAGGTTTGAGCAAAAATCACATTTATGGAAAGAAAATCAGTCTTATTTGTTCTTTCATTGATGAAATAAGTTACATTACAGGCTTGATGTTCAAAGTTCACAAAATAAGAGTTTCCAGTAATTCGAGAAAAATTGAAAAACGAAACATGGATAATAAAACACAAATAAAGATTAAGAGCTCCAACAAATTGGCCAGGAATGTTGCCTCAAACCGAATAAGTAGTGCAGAGCTGTGCTTTCTGCAGTTAATACTATACTGACGTCTAGGAGATGTTAACTGATATGCTCCACTGTCCTCCTGCAGTGAAGGGTATCTTCATCCATGGAACAGAGTGAATACAGATTTTTCCCAGTTCAGTGAACCCATGTGTCTTACATGTGAAGACAATTATTCCAAGCTCTCTGAAAGAATCAAACTAATAGACACAAGCAGAAGTGTGTTTAATGCATTAAAGCCTACAGTCTTGAGAAAGGAAATACCTGATGTTATATTTAACAGCAGTCTACAATTAACAAGTCAGAAATTCAGATATGTGCATGGATGGGAATTTTGTTTTGTAGTGATGCATTGTCTGTATAGTATGATGTGGGAAGGGGCTGACTATTAAAACTGATGAAACTACACTTTTTAGAATTTAGTTTGTGCCCATTTTTAGTACACCAAGATTTTACTAGGGAAAGTTCTTTCTGAGTAGTTTGGATCTCAGAGTGACTTATTTATCATCAGCCCCCCAGCTTGCTGTATTCTGAAAATCAGAGGTCTTGGAGACCTCAGGAAAAAAAACAACATAAAGGACAATTCCCAGCACTGAACCCTGAGGGACACCACTAGTCACTTTCATACTTTTTGATGAGGCTCTTGCAACTCACACTGTGTGAGTTTTGTCTTTAAGCTAGTTTGCTACTTAGATCACCAGATATACCGTAGGTTAATTTTTAAAGCATTTAACTTTTGTATGATGCCAGCATGGGAATGGTGTCAAAGGCCTTGGCCAAGTCATGATGATCCTAGTGTACTGCAAAGCCTCCATCCACAACATCTGTAATACTTTCATAAAAGATTACCAGATTAAATAGACATGATCTAACCTTCACATGGCTAGCCTGTTAGCGGTCAAGTTTAACAAGATTCTTGATCATGCATTTTATGAGGTCATTTATAAAATGCTACATGGCTTTGCAGTGAAGGTTGTAAGGCTGACAGGTCTGTAATTACCTGGGTTGGTTGTTAGGCCACCCTTATAGGTTCATAGGTAGGTGCTAGGCTATTGGCCCAAGGGCCTAAGTAAGCCTAGCCAACAAGGTTCCCTGGCTTACTTCACCCAAGAAAGTTATTTTCCTGTGCCCCTGTTGAGCAGAGCCACAGAAGTGATCCCCGGGGTGTATTTCCTATTTCCCATCCACTTATCAAGATTTTTCTTGAAGAGTGCTAATGAGGAACTTTGCTTGACATAGATGGGTAGCTTGTTCCAAAGTATGGGAAGTCTCTGGGACAAGAATCTATCCTTCCAGCATGTCCTGTTTATTGTGGTGACAGGGTTTAGGTCCCTAAAGCATGTAGCTTGGAGGAATTGGGATTTCTTTAGGTGTAGCATGTCCAACAGCTCTGGGTTTGACATAGCTTTATATGTTAGGCAGAGATCACCTCGGAGTAGGCGATATGCTATGGAGTAAAGCTGGAGCTTTTTGAGACGGTCAGTGTAGGACATCTGTTTGAGGCTGGTAATCCTCTTTGTGAGGTACTTCTGTGGTCTTTCCAGCTGCTGCAGATGTCTTGTGAGGTACATTCCAAAAGGGGAATTGTACTCTGTAATGGGTCTAATGAGTGTCGAGTAGAGGGGAACAATGACCTCTTTTTTCCTGGATGAGAACCCTTTTGTGATGAGGTGTGCCACGTAGAAGGATTTCCTGACTAATGTGGTGATGTGATTATCAAAGGAGAGACTACTGTCCACCTGGGTCCCCAGATCTCTTATCAGACATTTGGCATTAAGTAGACTGCCACCTATGTGGTAGTTCAGGGGTAAAGAGTTTTTACCAAAGGGGATGACAATGCACTTTTTGGCATTGAGCTTTGAGGGCATGGCTCTGACACCAGGCATCTGTCTCAGTGAGGCCTTTCTGTCGGATGTCCACATCATATGGGGACTCAGCTATGGCTCCTAGTTTGCAGTTATCTGCGAACTTCATTAGCCAGAGGCCTTCTGTGTTATTCTGTACTTCAGAGAAGTACTTACCAAACAAGAGAGGTCCCAGGATGGAACCCTGTGGTAATCCACTTGTCACTGCTTTGAGGTCAGATTTGGAGTCTGCAACTTTTACAGTGTAGATTCTGTCAATGAACCAGTTGGCAACCCATCTTGTGATGTAGGGATTTACACCTAGTTTAGTGAGTTTAGCTATAATTCCAGAATAGGTGATGGTGTTGAAAGTCTTGGCGAGGACAAGATAGGCTGTGTAAACCACCTTACCCTCATCTACGGCTTTGGTGACTGCCTCAAAGAAGTCGATCAGGTTCAGGAGGCATGATCTGCCTTTCACAAACCCGAATTGGGTGGGTTCCAGAGTTTGGAGGTTACCAGTCTTTGTTTGAGTTCCATGATGATACGTTCCATGGCCTTGCAGACCAGGCTCGTCAGGCTAATAGGTCGATAGTTCCCGGGATCAGTGGTGGCTCCCCCTTTGTGTAGTGGGATAAATGTTGCTGTGCGCCATTCAGTGGGCACAAAGCCTGATGCAAGGCTATTATTGAACATGGTGCTTAAGTGGGGAGCCAGTTCATTCTGAAGTTCATGTAAAACGCAGCCTGGGATGTTGTTCGGTCCCATGGATGCTGTGTTTTTGGCTTTAGAGAGTGCAGCTTTTACCTACGTAGTTGTGATTACAGGGACTCTGCATTCTTCCTGTATAGATGCAACCACTATTCACTGGCCATGTTGTCTTCTGCCTGCCACTGAGTATAATGGCAAAATAGTGATTATGGTTAGAATGCTTATTTTAGGGTTTTTATTTTATTTTTCGCCCAATCCCGTTTGTGCGATGCTGCCCTATGCTTAAACAGAAGAGATAGGCTAAAAAAAAAAGTACATTTTTTATTTTTGCAACTGTTTTCCATGCCAATGGCCATATATTTGGCCATTGGCATGTTTTCTACATAATATTCACCCATTATTTGGAGCTGTCATGGCTCCGTTTTGTAGTTTGCAGAAATGTACTTGGTTACTAGCCGACTACATTTCTGCAGATTACACTAGTCCTGCACGGCAGGCTTTCAGCTTCCTGGATTGCAAATTCACCTCATTTGCATGGATTTCACCTGCAAATGGGGTAATTTGCATGCAGCAGCTAAGTCCGTGCAGGACTAGTGCAGGAGCACTCATGCTAGCGTTGCCACCCCTCCGTTTTTTTCCCGGAGTGCCTGGAAATCAATAGGGCACTCCGGTTCTCCGGTTCTTGCTCTGGGAGTCTGGAAATAGTAAGTAGTTTGCGACGTCAGCACGTTCGACAAAAAAAAAAAAAATGACATTGCCGTCTTGGACTCTTGGTTGATTGGCTGCTTGCTGCAGAAGAAGCTCATGCAGCAAGCAGCCAATCAACACTTAGATTTGCAAGTCAAATCCCATAAAGCCCGAAAATTACGGGATAAAAGCGGTGCTCCAGCTAGCTACTCTTTACCTTTACTCTCTGCTCTAAAAGGTCGGTACGGTACTTACTACTTAAGGTCTGAAATTTCTTCTTGCTGGTTCGTTCGGGACGTCTTCAGTGGATTGCCTGGTGTGCTGGTTTCATTTGCTGCTGCTGCTGCCTGGAAGGATTGCCTAGCCCTGCTGCTTGCCTTGCTTGCCGGAGTCTTGCCCTGGAGAAGTGCTGTGGACTGGCCGACTTGGTGGTGTTGTGTTCCCCTGCCTGCCTGCTGCTTGCTGGCCCTTTGTTAGCTGCCTGTTCTCTTCTGGCTGAGAGCTTGTTTAAGGAGCCCTGCTGCTGCTTTTTCTGGAGGTAAGTAGAATTTTTTTTAATGGATGAATACTGGAATTAAGGTAGATTTTCAAAGATTAGTGTGACAAGGGAATGAAATATTGCCAGCACAGCTACTAGTGAATTTTTAAATATTAAATTTATATTAATTCACTAGCTGTGCTAACACTATCTCATTCATTGATGGTGAGAAGATGTGTGTAACTGTATCTAGATGTTCAACATGTGGTGATTATTAACTAGAACAATTTCTAGTTTGTAATCACCACATCTACTTTATTCTTTATCTGTAGTTTCTAGTATACTGTCTGCAGATATATATATATATATATATATATATAGGAAGGGTTTGTTTGGCTGTTTTTAACTGCAGTTAGTGTAACTATTTTTCATGTGGGTGCACTTTGATTTATTATTTTTCATGCGGGTGCACTTTGATAGTGAATGTATACTGACAGAGTTATATAGGGTACTTGCTATGATTGTAGAACTATCATTTCTCTAGTCATCACTGCTATGTTTACTTTGATCTGCATTTTCTAGGATATACCAAGGCTGTTTTTACTGCAATGTTTTAAATATTTTGGACTTGGTTACAGTGAATATATAATGACTTCATGATTTGTATAAGATGCTTGCCTTGGACTGTAGAACTGTCTTTTCTAGTCTGTCATCACCGTGATGTTTACCTTGACCTGTGTTTCTTCCTAGGGTGTCTTTCTAGGGTGTACAGTCTTAGTATTATAGTGAAGCTTAAATGTAGCTTTTTGTCTAGCTTGTCATCACCACTGTTTATCTGTGTTTTCTAGGGTATACCATCTATACCAAAGCTTACTTTGTTTGATGTTACAGTGAATATATAATGACTACATGATTTGTATAGGATGCTTGGACTGTAGAACTGTCTTCTAGTCTGTCATCACCGTGATGTTTACCTTGACCAATGTTTCTTCCTAGGGTGTCTTTCTAGGGTGTACAGTCTTTGTACTATAGTGAGGCTTAAATGTAGCTTTTTGTCTAGCTTGTCATCACCACTGTATCTAAGTAATTGTATTTCCATTTTAGTACTACCTGTGATATGAGACTTGGGCTTAGTTTTCTCATGCGTGTGTGATGTACTGTAGTATGTAGTGAACCTTTGAAGTATTGCTAAATAAAGTTTTTTTAATTTACTTTTGACTCGTTGCACATTTTTCTACTTATTGGTAACTGTATGTGATATTAAAGACTTATGCCGAAGGGTGCTATAGTAAAGGGGTGTGGCTATTAAAGAGAATGGGTGTGGCTTGATTGTGCATGGGGCGTGGCTTGTTTGTCAGGAAATGGCACAGTAGAAAGGTGGCAACCCTAACTCATGCACGTCCCTACAGCTTATTCCTGGATCGCACAGCAGACATATTGCCTGCTGGAGCTCCTGCACTAGTCCTGCACACCCTGCAGGGCTTGCTGAATCTGGGGGCTAGTCTTTTTTTTATTTGGTGTGTCTCATTCATTATATTTATTCAGCAAGCCTTTGTACAAGGTACCTCTGAGTTTTCAGAGAATATGACTTAATCAAAAGAAGTATTACCTTATATCAAGCAAAGAAGTACAAAAAATATTCATGTAGAGCACAGTGCATTAATCAGGGAACTATGAAGTGCTGTAGAAAGAATTACTGAGTTATAGATTAGTACTAAGTTAACTGCCCTTGCAAGCCATCTTAAGCTTAGCCAATTATCCCTTGTAAGACTCAAACTCTGCACGTGGTGTTTGTAAGGCAAACACCTTAACCATTAGGCCACCCTCCCATTGCAAAATACTACAGTTACTATTGACTGAAGGGAAAAAAAAATAAATGTACTAGCACTAAGAAATGCAATTACTAAAAGAAGCTTGAATGAAAGACAGGTTTGAGCAAAAATCACATTTATGGAAAGAAAATCAGTCTTATTTGTTCTTTCATTGATGAAATAAGTTACATTATAGGCTTGATGTTCAAAGTTCACAAAATAACAGTTCCCAGTAATTCGAGAAAATTTGAAAAACGAAACATGGATAATAAAACACAAATAAAGATTAAAAGCTCCAACAAACTGGCCAGGAATGTTGCCTCAAACTGAATAAATAGTGCAGAGCTGTGCTTTCTGCAGTTAATACTATACTGACGTCTAGGAGATGTTAACTGATATGCTCCACTGTCCTCCTGCAGTGAAGGGTATCTTCATCGATGGAACAGAGTGAATACAGATTTTTCCCAGTTCAGTGAACGCATGTGTTTTACATGTGAAGACAATTATTCCAAGCTCTCTGAAAGAATCAAACTAATAGACACAAGCAGAAGTGTGTTTAATGCATTAAAACCTACAGTCTTGAGAAAGGAAATACCTGATGTTATATTTAACAGTGGTCTACAATTAACAAGTCAGAAATTCAGAACTGGGTGGGGTCCAGAGTTTGGAGGTTACCAATATCTTTCTTTATGAGTTCCATGATGATACGTTCCATAGCCTTACAGACTAGGCTCATCAGGCTAATAGGGCGATAGTTCCCAGAATCAGTGGTGGCTCCCCTTTGTGGAGTGGGATAACTGTTGCTGTGTGCCATTCAGTGGGCACAAAGCCTGATGTGAGACTATGATTGAACATGGTGCTTAGGTGGGGAGTCAGTTCATTCTGAAGTTCGTGTAAAATGCGGCCTGGGATGTTGTCCAGTCCCATGGATGCTGTTTTTTGGCTTTAGAGAGTGCAGCTTTTGCCTGCGTAGTTGTGATTACATGGACTCTGCATTCTTCCTTTAGGGGGTGAGAGGGGGATAAAGTTAGCACTGAATCTGTCTGCCGGGACATTGGCAATATCAGGTGATTCTGTAATTTTCATGCTGTTGTGCTGTAACTCAGAGTAGATCTGAGTGTTGCCATTGAGATTCTTGACATAGCTATAGAATGCTTTGTGGTTGTCCCTAGAATCAGTGTCAATTTTTTTTCGTAGCTAGCTTTGGAGGATCTTATAAGGGATCTCAGCTTCTTACTGAGACTGACCAGGGAACTCCTCCACTCATGGGATTTTACTCTCTTTTGCAACAGTTTCTTCCTTCTGTTGCAGAGTTTGTTTATAGCAGGGAACCACCAGATTGGCTTCCTTTTTGGGGGGGGGGGGCTAGTGTCTTGGTTCTGTTTGGGATAGCATGATCCATGCACTTGTGTAAGTGCTTAAAGAGTGCATCTGTGTAGGATTCAGCATTAGTAACTGTATTGTCCATCTGCATGGGTGTCATGAAGTTCACCACTTCTGTCTTAAGAAGCATGAAGTTGGCTTTGGAGAAATGTCTTACTGTGGTTTCCTTAATGGGGGGTGGGGTGGGATGTGGATATCTAGGGTAATTAGCTTATGGTCAGATCTGACCAATGAGGAGTTGACTTCAGGTGTGGAACACCGGTTACTCATGTTGATAATGACTAGGTCTAGGATATTGATGCCCCTTGTGTGGGTGTGGATAAGTTGGTCCAGGGCATTGGAATTTATGAATTCCAGAAAGCGTTGAGCAAAGGAGTTGATACATGAGTAGTTTTCCCAATTAATGGTGGGGTAGTTAAAATCGCCCATTATTAGGGTGTTTGGTTGACCCCTAATATTTTCCAGTATATCAAGAAAAGAGGAGTGGGAATCTTGGGGCATGGTGGGGGATTAGTAGCAAGCTACAATTTGGATTGCAGTTTTTCCCAGAGTTAGTTGCACTTGGATAACCTCGGATGCATTATGCTGAGCAACTAGCTTGGAGGTGTGGATATCCTTAATGAATATGGACACACCTCCGCCTTTGGTGTTCCGGTCCAGGTTAGGTGGCCGAAAAGTGTGGTATGAGTTATAGCCTGGTAATGCAGGGGTGCTCTCTGGAGCCTTGAACCAGGTCTCAGTCACTGCACAGATATCAATGTTCTCTATTTTAAGGAGTGCCTCGAGGGAGTGCATTTTGAGATTTAGACTTCTAGCATTGAGTAGTATTACCCTCAGTTTTTGCTTGCCTGTTCCTGTTATGGTGGTGAATTTGTCATTTGAACCTTGCCTAAAAAAGGCACTACAGAGGCAGCAAGTGCCTTAGCCATTATCTGGAATACCAGGGGTGACAGGTGCAGGCCATCTCTGGCAAAGCATCGTGGTCTGTTGACCATATTATCCCAGGCAGACAGATACTGGATCCCCTTAGAATGACACCAGAATCTTAGCCAATTGTTGAAGTCAATCATTTTGTCCTTGTACTGCAATATCATTCTGGGTGATGACAGGATGCTACTCAGGGCTAGGGTCATACTTGCCTGGGCTACAAGATTGGAGAGCTCTTCCATGTCTCTTTTCATGTAGTCCAGGGAGATATGTCTCAGGTCATTCACACCAACATGGACAATGACAGAGTCATGTTTGTACTTATTGTGGAGTGACCTGAGTGCATGGGTTATGTAGTGGATCCTGGCACCCGACAGGCAGCTGACAGTAACCTTCTCCTTGTTTAGCCTGGTGAGTGGGACATCTGTATGCCTGACTATAGAGTCACCTATGACTAGTGTGTTGGGTACGTTGTTTTGCTTTATGGACTGTGGTTGGATGCACACTGAATCTGTGGGTTATTTGTCATTTGGGTTGTGTTGGGGGGGTGGAGGTTGCTTGCGTTTCTGCTTTGGAGGTCTCTGTTGCTTGAGCAGATTATTATTGAGAGCCTCCGTGAATGTTTTTGTTCTACTACCACATCAATTAGATCAATTGCTGACACTGCAGTGCAGCATAAAGTGGGTGCTGCACTTGTGAGTGTGTCATCCTTTGGATGAGACATTAAACTGTGGTCTTATCTACCTGGGTTGGTGGTAAACTAAGGTGGATGTAAAAGATTCCCATGGAACCTATTGAAAAGACTAGGGGTCCTTTATTTATATACAAAATATTTACACATAAATATTCATATACACATATTCATAGTTTCCTTTACAATCATACCAAATTTTCAACCCTATTAGACCCCCACTCCTTTTTCCATAAGCACTATCTGATTTTACTTAATATTGTTGCTAAAATCCATTTACCAATAAACATAATTTTATTTGTTTAATTCCAAATAACTCATATAACATAAAATAACTTTTTATCTATTCTTTTAACATCGTCTTTACTTCTATTCTTATAATATCCATATTTAATCATGTCCATGTTTATTTCATCCACTTCTTTGATATCTTTAAAACATCTTCTTTATATAGTTTTCCCTATAACTTTTTTACCTTTTTACACTGCAGAAACGCATGTTCTATAGTTTCTTCTTCTTCTTGACAATGTAAACATACCCCGGGATTCATGAACCTTGCGCCAGGCGCCCGCATAGCGTTGGCGTTATAACGCCAAATATGGCTGCTGAGCGATTCAGGTATGAATGAATTCCACGTGCACTACCGGCGTGCGCCGGACCGTCTCCGCCCCCCGGCGTAGGTATGCAAAACACACTGTGTGCGGTATTGCACCATGCAAATGAGGGCAATAGCGATCCACGAAGTGGCGCAGGCGTAGCGTAAGAACGCGGAAATGTAAACCAAAAAAGCGGTTTACATTTACCCAAACATACGGAGGAGTAGCGGAAGGCTGTCAAAGTCAGGTATCATATAGGTGCAATATGGCAATGTGGAAAGGCGCCGAGAATGTGCAAAGAAAATATGCACAAAATGTAAAAATGACATAAATGGCGTGCGTAGAAAGAACAGCAGACCCGGGATGTGTGCACAGAAGTTGTAAAGCAATGAAATAATATGATAATGTCGAAAAGAGCATTAGAACACAAATCAGCTGCACAGCCACCACACACCATAGTATGTATGTAAAGCTGCAACCCCAGCGCAATGGTTGTCAAGGAGTGGAGGCGGTGTCGGCGCCGTAACCAGGTATTAGTAGTCAATTCCATGCAAATGAGGCAGATAATAGTGAATCGCAAAAGCGGCCAGCGTAAGGATGGAGCAAGCGGCGTGGCGGTACTACACCGGTGGCCTACACCAGATACCGTCAACCACACAGGGTGTGCCACCGTGGGAGGAAGGATATTGGAGGACAGCAAATCTGGGCTGTACAATGCACATCACAACATCATGACTGGCGTGTTAGGAAATAGATCGCTGACAGTACAGAATGCGGCGTACAAATGCATGTGCCGAGGGCGACTACGTTCCCGAAACCAGTCATGTGGCGGCCTCACGGCAACAACCAGGGATATAGGAAGGTAATGCTGAGAATACGAGGAAATGCGTAAGCAGTGTAAATGTATCCGTAGGGAGGAATCAACACCAATCAATGCAGCAAGCGCAATTGCCGGTAGCTGATAAGAGTGCACGCAGACTCCTGCAGAACGGGAAAGGGAGGCATATGAGAGAAAAAATAATAGGGAATGTAGTAGAAATGCAAAGAGAAAAGGAAAGAAATAGCACAGCCAAGTACAGATGTAGCATAACTGCGGCCGCAGATAAAATGCATCATATGCCATGTGCGTGCAGGATGCAGTAATGTAAGATGCCAGGCGAAGGCAATGCAGGCAACTGTAATGTTACACTACAGGCAGTACCGTTGCAGCTGCAAGCGTAAAACCACGGAAATAATCCATGGATAGGGCCGCACAGACACACCCAATGACATCACGGGTATACAGCACAACAGTAATAAATGTGAATCGCACAACACACAGCGCGATTTCCCAAGCGCCGCACCGTAGGGTGTAAACAGGCGGGGAACTTTTAACATGTATATGCTGGGTGCCGCCGTGGCGTGATGAATAGGTATGTGGCAGAGACAGGCGGAGTTGCGGAGGGTGGTGCCGACAACTACCGTAGGCCTCACAGGAGAAGGAGAGTGTACAGACCAAGGGTGACCTACCAGGGGCTGCGAGACCTGGAGATAGTAGAGCGCTACAGGTAGGACAGGGACACGTTACAGCAAATAGTGGAGCTGTGCGGCGCGCCTGAGAACAAGAGACAACAGAGGAGCCCATCCCAGTGGACACAAAGGTATGTGTGAGCTTGCGAATACTGGCTACAGGTACCTTCAAAGGCCCACGGGGACATAATGGGCATCTCACAGGCATCAGCATCCAGGGTACTACACCAGTTCCTGGATGCCATGTTCCACATGCCCATGAGCACATAAAGTTCCCCACATCTCAGGAGGAGTTGGCTAGCAATATCGCCGCTTCCACCGTGTGGCACAATACCGGAGGTCCTGGGTGCGATAGACTATGCGCACATAGAAATCAAGTCACCACCTGGGGAGCAGGGTAGGCGCTACATAAACCGCAAGGGATACCCCTCCATCAATTGCCAGGTCGTGTGCAATGCGCGGGGCATTATCATGGATGTGTGTGCTGGCAGCCCTGGAAGCTACCACGACTCCCATATCTGGCATGCCTCACAGCTGTATCAGGTATTAGCCAGTGGGGACATCACACAAGGTCACCTTGTGGGGGATGCTGGCTACGCACTGGAGCCGTGGTTGATGACACCCATCAGAAATGCACACACACACATGCAAGAGCGCCATAATGAGGCACCGCACAAGCGAGAATAATCATAGGCGTGTGTTGGGATCTTGAAATCACGGTTCGGTGCTTGGATACATCCGGTGGAGCCTTGCAGTACTCTCCAGGCACAAGTGCCCACATATTCATAGTATGTTGTATGCTACACAATATGATTCTGCGGAAACAGCTGCTGCAGGGACATAATGCGGAGGGCCACCAAGCCCGCCACAACTGCCAGGGCAAGCACAGGCACAGGGCGTGCGTCGCCACGGACACACTGAGCCAGCCCCAGTAGGTAGACAGAGGCGTACCCAATATGCCTACGCCCTGGCAAAGAGGAGCGCATAGCACATACTTTGACAGTGTAGGCCCCATGGACTGACACCTCCTGACCTGCACACACAGTAAAATGGGCGCCACACAAACATGTCCGCCCGTAATGTGTACCGTATGTGCGGACGTATGTGTGACTCCAACAAAGGCACCGGCCAAACACTGCACACCCAATAGTCAGCAGAGCATGGAGCGCCAACAACTCAACGCCGCCGGTTCAACAGCACCGGCGTAGCCATATGCTGCCACTATCGGCGCAAGTCGACCACACATGTATGCGCATTTGCATACACAGATGCGAAATACATATCAGTACACATGTAGAAATATATGCGCATACACAGATAGAAAGGACAACAGGGTAATATGGAACCCAGGGATGCAAGGTCACAGATAAGTAAGGCAGCGAAATCACCACATATTAAACATAGTGACCGACAACCCGATCATCCTGGAGGGTGGGCAGGGCAGGTAACGCCAGCCATGGAAATGTTAACCTGCAGCAATACATATCCGCGTGTCGGGATGGTCACCGGTCCGCGGTACAGTAGCGGGATATGTGTAGGGTCACCACCTGTCCCACGTTGTGAGGACAGTCCACCTTTGGGCAGTTGTGTCCTGCAAAAACAATGACAAAATGGCAAATGTCCTGAGATTGTAGGACAAAACTATTCCCCATAATTACGCTATCAGTTGCAGAAAACAGTTATTTTGTAGAAGAAACATCTAAATATGATAATAAACAGAATAAGCAACTGTAATGCTACAGCTTTGTATTCCGTCAAAAAGTGAATCGCTGTCCTCTGTACTGGCCGTGGGTATGTGTTGGCATGCAAAACCTGGCGTGCGTACTAAAATGTCCCACCTTGGCCATTTGAAAAGGTGGCAACCCTACATATGTGCGTGTCATATCCATAGGACATGAGTGCGGAGATACCGCCGCCACCGGCGATCAGCGTAGGTATTGTGTCCAACCGTCGGTCTTGGCGGAAAGCATACCAGTGAAGTGTGCGACATTATGAGGCGTACCTCATCTGGGGTGTAAAACAGTGCATGTTCCTCGCAGTTCCTCCAAGTTCCACATTGAAAATGTCTCTCAAACAACCATTGTTAGGAATGTATATAAATGACATCCTGGTAAATACAATGTACTCATAGTAAGTCATTAAAGGTTCTTCACTGTAAGTAAATCATCATATCATAATCAACCTATGACCTACTTAGCTGAAGTTGTCACTATGCCATTACTATGTGTTCCACATTATGCCCATGTGTTTCACATTACTACTGTGTGTGTTCCCCACTCCGGCAATAGAAGGTTGACAGCCATGGCGGCAATATGTGTATGTGTGAGGTGAGGTTGTCGTGTGTTCCGCTGTGTGTGTGTAATGTGTGTGCCACTGTAAACTGTGTATGAAGGTGACATGTCACAGCGGAGTGTAATAATAGGCGTAGGCATACAGTACAGGAACCATAGGCGTATGTACAGCAGTACCCACAAAGTAGTACCGACATCTCCTCAGTGGCTATGCGTGGCGGCGTAAAATGATGCAAAGCGCAAATGTCCCAAACTGTACCACAGGGCCATAGCAAACAGGAGATGCAAAGGGCGCATGTACAAACCACGACCGTAGGTATGGCGGCCATAGCGTACACTCCACACGGTCCGTCGGCAGCGTTACACAGCATCAGGCATATGCGGCGAAAATACGAATGTGCCATCCGGCACCGATCGTGAACAGTCACGGTCCGGTAAATACGCGGTGTGTTCCACGACCGTGGCGTAAGCAAGCGGCACCACGAATAGGAGGCTACGGTAGCATACAGTCCGCCCCAAGTATAGGACCACAATCACCGTAACTATCAGCGACAAAATGCCAATGGATGGTAGGCGCGGACGAACATCCGCAGATATATAACCGATGTGAAGGAGGAATCGTGCAGGAAGCACACATGCAGGCGACACCGACAGCAGGCGACATCAACAAAACAAATATTCCCGGAACAACACACAGGTAACCCGCGGCTCCTAAGCACGGATGGAGCACACACACAAGCATATCTGGTATGTATAAATGCAAGACTCACACACCGTCCCGTCAACCACATCCGCAGATATACCCCATTGCACATATCAAAGGGATAACAGCTAAAACAGTAGCAAACACATACAGGCAGTGAATGACAGCGGCATACCCACAACAAGCTCCTGGGAAACACTAGCAGCGGCTCATGCATCCATGCATTAAGCTATGTACAGGAAAATAACAGCCAGGTAACACATTTGAATGCACAGGGCCATCGACAGGTGCCGCCAGGACACGGGGACCCACATGTCGAACACAATACCATACCCAACACACACAATCCACGGCTAACACCACAGCGAAATGTACCCGACAACACACATAGCGGATGCAGTCACACAAACATGATACAATACATACCATCCTCACGAAGGTATTGCAAATAACCAGCGGCCACGAGGAAAGAACCATGGCCTAGTGCCGGCGTAGCGAGCGAAAGGAAGGGGATCACGCTGATATACGCATAAGTACACACCGAGGAACAGCTAATGGCCAGATTAACTAACATGCATCAGGCGACGACGAATTTAAGGACGACCTCGTGGATATTCAACGCGTATCTTCATACCGAACTAATCGAAATAGAGAGAGAGAAACAAGAGAAACAAGGGAGTAGAGGCGAACTCGAACAAAAGGCGGAAAGGTATGTCGAACCCACGACATGTACTGGTGTGTAGCCGCGATACGTATGGCGAATCTGTACAGTATGTGAGCGGTGTGTGTAGGTAAAGATACCTGTCCATCAGGCAGAGAGGCGAAGGTTGGATATGTAATGCTAAAGCAGCGCAGCATACCAACAACTGTGGACAGCGTGTGCACAGCAGTGGGACAACATGTAAACACCAGCGATAACCCCAGGGCGGCTTGCCACCCTTTCAAAAGGCCAAAGTGTGAAATCGTCGGGACACACTTCAGATGTTACAGGTGGACACATACCCATGGTCAGTACAAAGGTTAGAACTCTACTCTTTTGCATAATGAAATGTGTAGTCTTGTAGCAGGTCAGTTGCTTATTGTGTGTCTTGTAACAGTTAGGAATGTACATACATAAACAAGTATGTTATGCAACTCCTACATAAGAATGGGATATAGTGATGTCCCACAATCTCAGGACATTTGCCATTTGTGATACAGTTGTCAGGACACAACTGCCCAAGGAGGGACTGTCCCTTGCAAAGAGGCACAGGTGGTAACCCTACCCCAGCTCTGCCATAGGGGTTGCAAACACAGAACAATGCCACCACCCACGCCGATGTTGGCAGTGGATATCCAACACTGAAGTGCCACAGCAGGGGATAGGACATTTATGTATAGTGTCACAGCACACATGTGCATGGGCATATACCGTCGATGTCATACGGAATGTGCGCACGGCGTGCACCTATCCCACGCAGTAGGGGCGACTATGTCAATTATGTGTAATGCAAAGCTGGCATGATGGATATGTTCACAAATCATAGACAGTATCACAGGCATAGCATGCATGATGGGCGATGGGCTAATGTTATATACATACACAAGATATGTATGGCCTGCACATATGGGACAATGTAGTAGCAGAAGAGGTACCCAAAATGGAGGTAACAGCAAGTGACCATGTCCAAGCGTTCCATAGCAGGTGCAATGTGTGCCACAATGATGTCCAGCAGGGCCGTGTGTAAACACATGTGCAATGTACACAGTACTGACACCCCATGGTAGTGTCCACTGAGCGGCAGAACTGGATGTCAACTGTCATGTCTATACAATCGTCCGCTGTGGTGGTACCATGGGTGTGTGTCACCCACCAGCAAGGCAGCTATCACACGACTAGTGACACAGTGTGCCCCTGTGGGATGTGCACAGGACCTATGTCCCACAGCATGGTGTGTGTCCAGTCTGTGGATGTCACACAGGCGCCGGGCTGAGCAATGTGGCATGTGTGCACACATGCAGGACTGCTACTCCCCTGCCCACAGCAAGCGACATGTAGGAGTACTACATGCATCAGTACTGTGGAGAACATGGCCCATGGCAGAGTACATTACACGCCTGTGTGCGTGGCATGCAGGTGAGCACAGATGTGTTACATGACTGTCATTTGCATATGTCAACTGTCTGAGCTGGGTAGACAGCACAGCATGACTATACTGAGACATGTAACGTTGTATCCATTGTGTAAGGTACACCACACATGTGTCATTGTAACACGGCCTGCGTGTACATGTGTGTATGGCACAGGTACAAGGGCACCCAAGGTATCAGCTAGACATACGGTCCAGAAATGTGTAGTCCTGCACATGTGTACCCACGCTATGGTGTAATATGGCAACCACAGCACCATGTGGGCCATGTGTGTGTACATCAACCATGTACAGCGTGATATGCCTGTATACGGACAGTATCCATGTGATACACACCGCATGACTGTCAGTATGCAAATGTGATGTGTATGCAGTATGTGTGATGTAACTGATGCAATGATATCTACATGATATATCTGCCACACTGACACCTGTATGGGTGTCAGCAACATAAACAGGATGACCTAGAATGCTGCCAGGTATGTAGAAGTGGTACATGTAGGCATGTACAGTACTGTGTGACAGCAGGTAGTGTGCGTATGCAAATATTGAGCATGAGGGGCCACATGTCTGAGGAATGTGCAATGCCACCGTCCCTGAAATGTCAGTCAGCATGATATGCCTGCACCACTGTGTGAACTGTACAGAAGGCACATGGCGTAACATGCGAAACATACGGTATGATGTGATGCAGGATGTGTACACTGTCAATAGCATAAAGTGGAATGGTGCTGAAGGGCAAAGAGCGGATCATGTCTGATGTGATACCCTCTGTAGCACCCCAACCACCCATGCAATAATATGACAGGTGGCCAGCATGGGATGTGGTGTGCTGTGGTGCACAGAAGCCCAACAAGGGTGCCAGGAAAGGCATGCAGGTAGTCATTGAGTGTGTGAAGCATGTATGTCAAGATGTGGCCCAGTGCCATACTGAATGGCCCAGTCATGGGTGTAGAGATGCAGCCCCATACGTGCAATGCAGTACCATCCATGTGTAGTGTGATAGATGTGGTAGTGTGGTGGTCAGGGTGCACAGCGTACATGAATGGGCTAGCAGTCACTGTCGTGTGCTGCTGCAGAGACATGTAACAGCCAGGTTGGCGGGATACAACAACTACGGCGGTTGGAGGTGACATTGGGACTGTGTTCCCAGACATAACATGTGCATGACAGTACTATGTATGTGTCCACAGGGTTAATACAATGTCCAGCCAAGGATTGGAACCCTGTAGTGAGTGAGAGTGTGTATTGTTGGTAGGTACCCCATTGGCAGGCAGGATGCCAGCAACATCTGTGTCGTCAATGCCTGCATGACTGTGGTATGCTGCATTGAATGTGGATGTAGTCAAACAGCAGAGACATACCACCACACTGCGTGAGGGCCCACACTGCAATGTCTGGCAGTCATGTGTAGGTAGCTAGCTGTGGGGTATGTCATGCACCAGCAGGACACACCATGACTGTCAAGTGACACACAACACACAGGTGAACAAAACTACCGTGCAACAGCCTGCACATGTGCCCATACAGCACGTGTGCATGGAACAGGAATACCACTGTGGCATCTGTGAAAGTGCCAGCACCACCATGTCTCAGTGTGGGATAGCATGGTCCCTACCGGTGTGTAAATGTAGCAGAAGTGCACTGTGATCACTGTTGGCATAGGCACATAGACTGTCCATCGGATGGGGTGCCATGCCCTCAACTACCTCTGTCAGTGGATGTCAGTAATACCGGCTGTAGTGTGTATGTACCATGCATGCTGCTATGGTTGTGTGCTTAGGGTGTGGCTAGCAGGGATGGTAAGCATGGATGTTCAGCAAACAGAGGGGGGAGGTGTGTAGGCCTAGCATACAGACACATGGAGGTTTGGTGCATGCTGAGGGTATTGCAGGTATGGTATGTGTCGTGTAATGTGTCAACCAGCTATGCGTACTGCATGGCCAAGCATGTGTGGAGTGCGTGGGAGTCCATACTAGGGAAGGTCCTGTTGCCCGCAATACATAGCAGTAGCAACTGTCCCAGGTGCAATGTACAGCATGCCAACCCGACTGGCATGTAACCTGTGGTGTACAGTGTCTGCACTGTAGCGTGTCACAATGTGTGTACTGGTCACAAACATGGGTATCTGAACATGGACTACCTATGATGCAATGTGTCATGGGAAAATACAGTATGTGTGTAAATCACGGTGTGGTTTGGGAACCACCCACCTGTGTGTGTTGCAGTCAGGTATGTGACTGGGAGGTATGATCTGTGTACAATCTGGACTGGCAGGTGTGCCGTGTAGGGCATGGAGGCATGTCCCAGGCACCGTAGATAAATGACATGTGTGCTGTACTGTGTGTGCAGTGCTACTGTACAACACAGTGGAGGGTGTAAGCATTGTCACACATCACTGCATGCTGTGCCCACCTGTGACAGCCCTGCCAGAGGCAGACATGTGACACCGCTGCACAGGCAGCATAGCATGAGAAGATGTACATGTGGGCTGCACACCTTAGCCAGATGTCCACTCGTCATGTGTGCCCGCGGTAGTGTGGTTCAACCACGACTATCAGACTGGACAAACAGCACATGCCTGCATAACAACAGTATGACCATAGTCAACAGTCCCAGTGACAGAGTAGGCCAATGTAGACTATCCCTGCATGCAGACCAGTGGCTACTGGACACCTGGCTAGACACACACCTGGGCGGTTAATTCACCATTGAGCCATCACATGTCCACGTCCATGTGGGCGTACAATGTCATCACAGGGTGGTCACAATAGCAGGTGGCAAGGCAGAACCACGGTGTACCAGGTGATGTGTCATGTCTGCATATGTTGAGTAGCACAGCCGTTCACATGTCTGCAACATACTGGTGCATGATGTATACTGTTACATGATGAATGGAACTGCACTGTCACCCACTACAGGGCCAGCTGGCACAGGTGTGGTGTGACTGGTGTAACCATGTTTGCACAGGAGACACACTGCTGTTGTAGGCAGCCATGCTGGTGGCCACCAGTGATATATGCAGTGGTCATACAAACATACTGTACACAGTGTTCAGGCAGGAATGTCAATTGTCGTGCGCGATGTGCTGCTATGTGAATGTGGGTGTTTGTTGTGAATGTCACACATCCAGAAGACACCATCTGGTGCAGTCATGGTTGTCAACACCGGTACACACATCCACAGCAGTCAGAACCCAGTCCGACAATGTGTGTCAGTCACCCTTGCACCGTGTGACATATGTGCACATGGCGGAACACCTCCACTGTCATCTAAGCTGTCTACATGATGGCTGGAATGTGCTGTAGAAATGTACAATGCTGGTAGCCCAATGAAGTACCTGGAATCAGACACAGTACACTATGTCAGCCATGTAAACCATGCACAACAATGACTGCCAAACAGACATGAACAATGCATTGACACATGGAACATGTGCTCATGACAACCCCCACTGAGGTATGTTGCACATATAGATGTACAATTGTCATCTATGGCCATAGCATGGATGCAGACACACATACTCCACAGGTAGTACCATGTGATGTCGGTAGGGGGGCATTGCTTGTGTATATGTCACAGTAGATGTACACAGACATGTCCTGCATAGCCGTCATGTAGGGGTAGCTGTGGTATGTCACTACTGGACATGCCCATACAGAGTACCATGTCCGCAGGAGATGTGTTAGGTGTGTACCACATGTGACATGCTGACAACAATCTGCGATGTGTATGGCTGCGGTGTACCTGTGTGACAATGTCTGTGATGGGTGCAAAGGCACATAGTATCGTATTGTATGCACACAAGCCCCACATAGCTGCATAGCCTGAACATACAGTACAAGGAGTGTGTGGGATGATAGCAACCCACAGGTGGAGATGGGTATGGGCGGCCCACAACCACATGTGTGTGTCCGGTGTTCACGTCCACGACACATGAGCATCTGAGAGGCTAGCGTCACACTTGTACAGGGTCGCATGTACATATGTCCCGTAACATCCCTGTATGTCCCACCACTGGCCTGTGGACCGATGGACAACAAGCAAATGTGCAGGTATGAGATGTGCACAGCACATCACAGATGCCTACCGTAGAACAGGCCTACCATGTAGACATGTGCACAGTAGGTCTCGCCACCTGCAGTCAAACACATTAGGTGCCAAACAACACCAATAGTCCGACCAATGACACAGATGGGCGTGCATGCCTCTGTGTATGTATGTCTGTGAATGGCTCCGGCATAGCAATATAGCCGTGTCACCATTGTGAACAACAATATGAATGGGTCGTATGTGTGAGGGTGCATCATATGTGTATGGTCAGATGGGCGATACCATCAGTGGGCCTGCTATGTGAACATCCATGTCCCCATACACGGATACCTCTGCTGAGGCCAACACCACATTCACACAGGGAGGGATGGCGGTGTGTAGTGCAGCAGCAGACATGTGGGTGGCAGCGGGCAATGTATGTACACATATGTGTTACCCACATCAGTTCAGGCAGATATCCATGTGCATGGGATAGCGGTGTGTGTACACATACAGCATTGTGTCGATCAACATCCCAGCACATAGCACCTGCCAGGGCTACAGTGTATGCATGGATGTGTGATACCTGCATGCACCACACACACCCTCAACAAGCAGCGTACAGCATACCTCGCTGGAGGACAGTGTCCACACCATGGTGATAAACATGTGGAATGTCCATTTTCACACAGCTATGACAAAAGCAATGGACAGCCACCCTGCCAATACCGTCAGCCCCTGAGTGGGTCACACCCATTGCCATGTATGTGGCATACCCTGCCATATCATGCAGAGATGACCAGCAAGGCTGCATGAGCTATCACGGTCCCACATGGTGCAATGGACAAAGGCACTCTCACTATCAACCATACACAGTAGTAATGTGGTGGCGATGCACCCTGTCATGTTACAGGTGCTGTGTGATGCTCTGCACAATGTGTGCGTGTACCGCTATGCATGCCCTTTCCTGCCAATGTGTCATGGTTACACATTGCTCCATGTGTATCACATGCGTAACACAGGTGAGCTGGGGCAAGTTGTCCAGCACCGGTACAGTGCTGTGTGGAAGTACATGGCACAACACATGCATGTGCAGGTGTCCATGTGTATGTGTACAGTGCCGCTGCTGTCGTTCACAATGGACACAGACGTGATGTGTACTGACATATACACAGTGTACAGGTGAACAGTAGCACAGTCGTCACATGGGGACATATGCCAACTGATATGGACATAGGTGCAGCCAGGTACACATGTCCATGGCAGGCTAACATCTACATGGTGCGTGCACAGTGTGATGGGGTGGCACACAGATATGATGTGACACCCAGTGCTCAATGGTGTGAAGCCACAACATCGGCTGTGTCACCGCCACGATGCCCTTCACAGATCACTGTGCAGATGTCGTACATGTCATAGCAATGCATTTCCAACAGTATGCCAGCACAGCAGTGTGAATGTGACCTGCCACCATCATTATGTCTTCCAGATAATGCCACGTTCACGGCTTCCACCATTTAGCCGACAGGAGGAGGAGGTCATCGTACCATACCTCCAGAGCAACTACAACACCCTGTTCAGCCATGTGCCACAGCAGGCACAAGAACGGCAGGAGATGTGGGAGGAGTTGTGCAGGAGGGTGAACAGCGTGGGCGGAAACAACCGCAGCTACCAACAGATCCGCAGGCACTGCACAGACCTGATCCGGCATGCAAGACAGCGTGCGCTGCAATCGCCAGGCAACAGCGTGGGACAGGTGGTGGGCGACCAACACAGCCCGCACTAACAGCTACAGAGGAGCTCCTGGCTAGTCTGGGGACACCCGCGGAACAACACGCAGAAACACCTCGTCCATCGTGGCGGTGGGTGTCTCCCGCGCTAAGGTCCTGGAGCTGCCTGGCAAGTCAGTGTTGCATGTTTGTATGATAGGCGTCGGGGGTGTGGGTGTCATAGTACAACACATGATATAGCAATACATGCCAGGTATATGGCCACACAAGATGCAAACCATTGTATGCTATGTTGTGTTAGAGACATGTGCATAGCACATGCAACCACACACATGCATGATGTGTCATGCACAGTGCTGACCGTGGAGATAGTAATGGCTAATGTGTATACCTTTGTGTAATGCCTTTACAGGTGCGTCTGGCGTGTCGCAAGGCCAAGGGTCTGTTGCAGGTAAGTCTGTTGCCAGTCAAGCGCCTGTTCTGCTGTATTGATATTCCCCATGTGTCTAGGCATGACATGCTCACCTGTGTGTGCCCCGTCACGGTATACAGCTCGCACCACCCGACATACACACCACCCATGTACAGTAGATACACCCGTTACCGTACAGTGGTATGACACCACACAACCAATTGGTGTGTTACGTGCATTCAGCTATGCATACAATAGTGTAGGTGTTACACAATGGCTGCATGTGTAGTATGCATTGGTATGCCAGTGCAGTATGGACACAGTACCACAGAGTGAGCTGTGATCTGGCCAGAGCACAGGTGTTACCAATGTGACCCATGCTCCTGCATCGGGTGCACGCGTTGTGACATGGCGCATGCCATGTCCCATGCTGCGTGGATGTCTGGCTGCAGCATTGTCACACCATGATATGACCTATGCACAACATAGCAGACATACACACTGTCAGCATATCCGTAGAGAATGTGACCGTCACACTAGTATGGGTGTATGTCACATGGGCCACCACAGGGCCGTGTGCACAATGTCTACCACACACAATTGTCAATGAGTCAGACAGACAAGGCCATGGTTGATACCTACAGGCATGTTGCCACACAGCACATCCACAGTGGGTACTCACCATTGCACCCTGTACACACATAGTGGGTTCATCAATGTAGTGGACCCCCTGGACATCTGATGTAGTACACCAGTGACATGACATTCCTCTCCACAGCTACTACAGGTGCCTCCAATGTTCACCATATATGTGCTGCTGAGCAGCTGAACTGGCTTACAGACATGGCAATGTAATGCGTCCAGGTCACGCATCGCACAGACACATAGCTGTGTCCTGCTACTGTGCAGTGGCACAGAGCCCGCACCACACACCGTACAGCTATGCACACAGCTCACAGCAAACGTACCTACACAGACATCACTGTTACACATACATTGTATCTGTACACTGTACACATAACACTGCACCATGACAGCCATCATGATGTGGTGCATGCGGTGGGACACCATCTTCACCGTCCACATGATACCGCACATGTTTGCGCTGTACATTACATACTGTTGCCAGCCATGTGTACTCCCAACTTGCCCATGGCCACACGGTGTATCACGCTGATGCATGCAAACTACCATGAATGTGTGTACTGCATGCCTACTAAATGACACCTGCCTGTTGTACTGTCCCCACCAGGGCAGTGTACATACTGCCACTAAGAATGTCTGGTCTGCATTCACTGGTCTGTGTTGTGTGAATGCTGCATGCCACCTGCATAATCACATGCATGCTGTGTGTGTGTCTGTGTGTGTGTCTGTGTGTGTGTGTGTGTGTGTGTGTGTGTGTGTGTGTGTGTGTGTGTGTGTGTGTGTGTGTGTGTGTGTGTCTGTATTGTAACCGATGGTATGTCTTTGTATTGACAGGTGCTGTTGGTGCGTTACCCTCCTGCGGTCAATCTGATGCTAGTGTCCCCACAGATACTAGTGGTGATGAGCATGTGCATGAGGCACAGGCAGGGTCGTCACAGGCAGAGACTGTGCCACTGGAGAACATCACACATACGTCCCTTTCATCCCTGCACACAGTTCAGATGCCAACACATACCCCAACACCATTGCCCATAGATGATGGTCAGTCAGCGTCTGTTGTCCCCGAGCAGGAATGTGTGGTGGCTGCAGAAGGTGTGGGGACACCGCGATGTTGCCAGTGTAAGGACTGGTGCAGTGCCACGCAGGCATGTGGCAGGTGCTGCCCGTGGGGGAGCACCGCTAGACATACACCTGCCGTCCAGGGTGCAGCAGCTGGTATAACCAGGCGCATGTTCCAGACTGTAATGGCGGCGCAGGCGCGTGCGAGCGGCAGAACCAGGAGGGCCGAGGCTGCAGAGGTTTGCAAGCCGTACCCTAAATGACGGCATCCAGGCATTGGCGAATGCACAACAGCATCTTGCCGATGTTCTGCATAGGAGATTAGGCGATATGGCTGGTCTCATCGACCGAGGCTTGGCCATCCTTGGCGTCGCACTCCGTGCAGGAACACCAGGTAGGGGTGAGGCATAGGGCGCGTGGCGTGTGCCAGCAACACCACCTGCTGCAGGTCAGCGTGTGCGTGCCACCTCCCATGCCCACACAGACAGTGATGGTAGCAGTAGCACTGCAGCTGCTACCACACCATCCACACCTGGACAGAGCAGGCCGCGTGGGCGTGGCCCTGGGCGGCCCGTCGTGGGCGCGTTTCCAGCGGACATGTGACATCGGAGAGTGGACAGTCTGTACCTCCACCCGGTCGTGCCCGTGCGACCCCAGGCAGGCGCGGGTCGCCGCCACCGGCAGACACAGTGAGCCATAACACCTGCACTGTACAGTCAGGGGCTGCCAAGCATACCCGTGTAGGCATCACAGATGACTGAACTGTGTACACACACACCCACACACAGCAGACACAACTGTAGGGCTCCACCACACTCACATGCAATCTACATAGTCATGCCCACTCAATGCACTGGCCCTTACACACACACATGATGTCATCCATTGGTACAGCCCATGCCTGTGGCTTTATATCACCCTGTGCAAATGATTAAGTCTCTGCCGCATAACTGTGAGCCACACCATCAATGCGGTTAAGCTGACATATTCTGATGCACAGGGTGGACACGATAGTGAGAGGTGTATGTGATACCTGTGTCCGCATAGTGCGTGCTGTGTATGTTGTGGTGTGTGTGTATGGCTGGTGACAGGTGTGTATGTGATGTGTGTTCTGCACGGACATCATGCAGCAGACATACCATGCAGGACAGGTGCAGCATTCATTGATATGTGTACACAGTATGTGTGGCGGTTACATGTGTAGCACCATGTCGGTGCAGTTAACCCGTATGATACTGATGGTGTACTTGCGTGCCTACTGAGAGCACTGTAATTAGTTCCCCACGTGTAGTCGTGGTGTACCCACAGGCATGTCTGGCAAAATCAGCATAGCACAGTTACCCACATCTGGCATGGACCCTACATAGGTACATAGGCACACATGAGCGTGACAGGATATGTGCCCTCGACATGTGTGGACCTAGCATGACTGTGTGTGGCATCTAACACCCCTCAGGATGGTGATGCCATATCCATCAGTCCCCAGTCCCTGGTCTAGCAGTGACACACAGAGGTTGACTGGCGCATAACTATAGTCACACATCCACCGTCAGTAGCAGTCCTGGACAAAGGCAGTCAGGGCCTTTCCTTCACATGGCCTGGCACCCCTCCCGTGTTGTAGTGTGTGTCTGGCGTTACCCTGTTCCCCCAGCACGTCCCACTCATCGTTGGGTTGAGGTGTCTGACAGTCGCTTCTGTGCCCGTGTTCGCATGGGGCCTGGGAGGTGGAATGTGCCCATGTCACCCAGGTCAGACATGGCCGTGTATGTCGGGCACAGACCACCCCGGAGCAGCTGTGCTGTGGAGATCCACAGCCAGTGTCCCCTTGGCCGTGCACCTTGTGACACATGTCCTAGCAGCGTCATCCCCGTCTTGTGGAACGTTTGCGGTCCTTCCGAGTGCTGCAGGCATCAGGTTAGCTACAGGCCACATGTGCCATTATGCGCAGTCATTGCACTGGTGTGTGATGTGTACAGGGGTACAATGAACACCCCTGATGTGGTTGCCATTCCATCCAGACCAGGAGGCCACAATGGAATGTCTTCACACCCACATTGCCATTGTGTGTGTTGACAGAGGTTGCCAACAGGTGTGGTAGCCATTACCCTGAACATGTCCACCATCTTTAATGGCGTACCACCTACATGTGAAATTGGGACGAACATGTTCTTCACACTGGGTAGGGCTGCACCTTCTCTGGCATTTGTTAGCAGGCCATGGCTCTGGCACCAGTCAGCCATGTCTATGGCGCCCTAGGTGGATGTGCGTGTAACATGGGGTGCTGGGTATGTCGGCGGTGCGTAGTCATCTGCATACCTTGTCTGCTACAATCCCCCTATGATTGCATGCACATTGGAAGGTCGGATGCTATCTGGCAGGGTGCACAGGAGTGAGCCCTGTGGCCCTCCACTGGGTCCAGATATGAGTGTGACAAAGCACCTTCAGCACCAACCCTGTGTGGTGTGACCTCCAACCTGTGTGAGAAGCATCGGGTGACATATGTCCCCACATGTATGCTGGCGAGCCTTTACATGGGTCCCATGTGTAGTGTGCTCTGAGCGCTCCCACCAGGTCATGGTACTGAGTGCAACTCCACATATCACCATCAATAGCCGTGGTGAACACTCCAGACTGGGCGAGCAGGTTCGGGAGTCAGGATCCGCACTTGTGTATGTAGTTGTGGGTATGTTCGGTATTGGCTGTACACGCTATCTGTAACCATGACCACCTGTATGGACCTCCACACAGCTTTGCAGACAACATTTGTCAAGCGTATAGGGTGTGGCTGTTGACAGTCCATAGGAGCACTACCCTGGCATAGTGGGACCACAGATGCCATATGGCATCCATTGGGGACATAGCCCATAGTAAGGCTAACATGACACAGGGCGCGCATGTGTGGCCCGAGGGCCTCAAAGAGGATGGGTAGCACACAGCCAGGAAACCATCGGTGCCCATTGCTGGCGTGTCAAGCGCCATAGAGATATGGGATCACCCCAGGCCATATGACATGTTTTGGAGGATACACTTTGGTGGGATGGATATGTTCCCTGTTGGGGGGGGGGATGTATGCATGGAACATGTCCTGTGGTATGCAGACAATGTCTGTGGGTGCAGTGACTGTTGTACCATTCTGGACCATTTCCAGCCATGTCAGTGTGCCGCCAACCATGTCCTTACCACAGTTAGGGAAGGCCCTGTGGTTGTCTCATGTGCCCTCTGCAGTACCACTCACACAGGCGGACCTGGATGTTGGTATGTGGGGCCGTATGGTGGCGCCGGTATGAATGGGTGATGGTTTCCCTGGTACTGTCATTGCCCTGCCATGTAGTAGCTCAACTGTTGATGTACAGGTAGTCAGTGGCTGCGGTCCACCACACCATGTGCCTACCTGTGGTGGACAAGGTCCTGATGTCATCATGTTTGCCTGTTGCAGACATGCATGTGGAGTGGTCGGGGAAGGCATTCGGTAGGTGTTTTCGGTCTGGCCTCTGTTCAACATTGGCATGGAGGACATGTAGGGTACCACACCGGTCATATGATGTGTGTGGTTTTCTGTGGAGAGGTCATCACTGAGGTCCCCATGCTGGTGTTGGTTACAGTGAGTGGATGACCAGTGGATCCACTATCGTTCTTGCATCACCATTGAGGGCTGTACATCCTGTGTGGGGCCTATCCTCACCATGCGTGATGGGCAGAACTGTCAGACATCCGCGCCCTGGTATGTATGGTGCATGGCTGTTTAACAGTGGCCAGGTGTGTGAACACCTGGGACTGCTGGCGTACTGTGTTGCGCCATGGGTAATGTTCCCAGGCTATGCATGGGTGGTTCATGTCACACAAGCGGTGCTGTTGTGAGAGCATGCCCACTCACCAGTGTCCTCAGGACATCTGTGAAGGTATCCTGTGTATGTGAGGGTTGTCTGTAGCATGCAACAAACTGTAGACCAGTCCTACACATGGTTAATTGTACCTACATATTCCCGCAGCAACAACAACGTCTGTGGCATGACCGGGTTACTGTTGTGTGGCGGAAACACAGGATGGTCCGCATTCCGCCACCCATGCCGTCGCACCATGTGTATGCATGTCTGATCTGTGCCGACTCTAAGTGTCTGAGCATGCCCAGTAGGCAGCTGTGTAGATAGACACACAGCACAGTGCACACCGCGGCCGTCTGCAGTAATACCCGGGTGCATGCCTCTATCCCCTACATAGCGGCCACGTCTGTGGCATGGCCAGGTTTCTGTTGTGTGGCTGGACACACACGACGGTCCACATTCGCCACCCATGCCGTCGCAACATGTGTATGCATGTCTGCCCTGTGCCGAGTCTAAGTGTCTGAGCATGCCCAGTATGCAGTGATGTACTGATCAGTAGTTACTTGTTATTCTGGACTGCAGCACAAGCGTGTTAGTGTCTGGCGACCTTGGGATGGTAACAGACTGCGTGACTGCGCACTCTGTCCGAACACCCGAGCGGGCGCATTGCCTTTGCAAATGATACCACTCACGTAGGGGTATGCCTCCTGACAGCGCTCTGCTCAGTAAACTTCGGTGGCAGCGTTCTGTAAATGCTTCATACTGTAGTGTGTTCATGTAGATAGGCGTAGGTTCGTCCCCCGTCCTTTCCGTGTGTGTGTGTGTGTGTGTGTGTGTGTGTGTGTGTGTTTCCAGCTGCGTCTGCGACTGAATATGCTTTTAGACGCTCCGCAACACATGCCTTGGCTATTGCCACCTATTGTCTTGCGGCTGACGTCAGCAGCCTACAAGTATGCCTGTGACAGCGCTCTGTTTAGCAAACTTCGGTGGCAGCGTTCTGTAAATGCTTCATACTGTAGTGAGTTCATGTAGATAGGCGTAGGTTCGACTCCCTTCCGTGTGTGTGTGTGTGTGTGTCTCTGTGTGTGTGTGTGTGTTTCCAGCTGCGTCTGCGACTGCAGATGCTTTTAGCCGCTCCGCAACACATGCCTTGGCTATTGCCACCTATTGTCTTGCGGCTGGCGTCAGCAGCCTACAAGTATGCCTGTGACAGCGCTCTGTTTAGCAAACTTCGGTGGCGCGTTCTGTAAATGCTTCATACTGTAGTGAGTTCATGTAGATAGGCGTAGGTTCGACTCCCGGCCCTTCCGTGTGTGTGTGTGTGTGTCTCTGTGTGTGTGTGTGTGTTTCCAGCTCGTCTGCGACTGCATATGCTTTTAGGCGCTCCGCAACACATGCCTTGGCTATTGCCACCTATTGTCTTCGCGGCTGGCGTCAGCAGCCTACAAGTATGCCTGTGACAGCGCTCTGTTTAGTAAACTTCGGTGGCAGCGTTCTGTAAATGCTTCATACTGTAGTGAGTTCATGTAGATAGGCGTAGGTTCGACTCCGGCCCTTCCGTGTGTGTGTGTGTGTGTCTGTGTGTGTGTGTGTGTTTCCAGCTCGTCTGCGACTGCATATGCTTTTAGGCGCTCCGCAACACATGCCTTGGCTATTGCCACCTATTGTCTTCGCGGCTGGCGTCAGCAGCCTACAAGTATGCCTGTGACAGCGCTCTGTTTAGCAAACTTCGGTGGCAGCGTTCTGTAAATGCTTCATACTGTAGTGAGTTCATGTAGATAGGCGTAGGTTCGACTCGGCCCTTCCGTGTGTGTGTGTGTGTGTCTCTGTGTGTGTGTGTGTGTTTCCAGCTGCGTCTGCGACTGCATATGCTTTTAGTCGCTCCGCAACACATGCCTTGGCTATTGCCACCTATTGTCTTGCGGCTGCCGTCAGCAGCCTACTAGTATGCCTGTGTCAGCGCTCTGTTTAGCAAACTTCGGTGGCAGCGTTCTGTAAATGCTTCATACTGTAGTGAGTTCATGTAGATAGGCGTAGGTTCGACTCCCGGCCCTACCGTGTGTGTGTGTGTGTGTGACTCTGTGTGTGTGTGTGTGTTTCCAGCTCGTCTGCGACTGCATATGCTTTTAGGCGCTCCGCAACACATGCCTTGGCTATTGCCACCTATTGTCTTCGCGGCTGGCGTCAGCAGCCTACAAGTATGCCTGTGACAGCGCTCTGTTTAGCAAACTTCGGTGGCGCGTTCTGTAAATGCTTCATACTGTAGTGAGTTCATGTAGATAGGCGTAGGTTCGACTGCCGGCGCTTGCGTGTGTGTGTGTGTGTGTCTCTGTGTGTGTGTGTGTGTTTCCAGCTCGTCTGCGACTGCATATGCTTTTAGGCGCTCCGCAACACATGCCTTGGCTATTGCCACCTATTGTCTTCGCGGCTGGCGTCAGCAGCCTACAAGTATGCCTGTGACAGCGCTCTGTTTAGTAAACTTCGGTGGCAGCGTTCTGTAAATGCTTCATACTGTAGTGAGTTCATGTAGATAGGCGTAGGTTCGACTCCCGGCCCTTCCGTGTGTGTGTGTGTGTTTCCAGCTGTCTCTGCGACTGATTATGCTTATAGAGGCTCCGCAACACATGCCTTGGCTATTGCCAACTATTGTCTTGCGGGTGATGTCAGCAGCCTACAAGTATGCCTGTGACAGCGCTCTGTTTAGCAAACTTCGGTGGCGCGTTCTGTAAATGCTTCATACTGTAGTGAGTTCATGTAGATAGGCGTAGGTTCGACTCGGCCCTTCCATGTGTGTGTGTGTGTTTCCAGCTGCCTCTGCGGATACACATACTATTATCGCCGCAACACATACCTTGCCTATTGCCAGCTATTGTTTTGCGGGTGATGTCACCAGCCTAGAAGTATGCCTCTGTCAGCGCTGTGCTCAGTAAACTTCGGTAGTGCGTTCTGTAAATGCTTCATACTGTAGTGAGTTCATGTAGATAGGCGTAGGTTCGACTCCGGCCCTTGCGTGTGTTTGTGTGTGTGTGTTTTGCAGCTGCCTCTGCGGATGTACATGCTTTTAGGCGGCCGCAACACATACCTTGCCTACCAGCGGCCATTCCTGTCACGGTTGTTGTCACCCACCTGTACATGTGCCTCTGCTGGTGGTGTGCTTTCGGTGGTCCACGTGGCGCATACCATACCTGTGTTATGCGTTTGTGCGGTTGGGTATGTGGGGTGTGGTCAATCACCATCGTGCCACATGTGTGTGTGTGTCCATGCTCCCAGCTGCATGGGTTCATAGGGTATGGCTTTGAGGTTTCTGGCGGAACACCCATATCCTGGCGCCATCCTTGTGTTTGTGGATGGTGGGGCGCAGATCGTGTACTGCTTGTGTGCTTCTTCTGGTCGGCGACCTCCGTAGCGTGTTCTCCACGTGTACCCTACTATGGTGTTGTGGGTTGCTGCTGTGTACATTACACTCACGGGCCTGCCGGATGTGCTCGTGTGTACCTCTTTCTTTGTATATCTATGTACCTATGTTGTGGCCGTACCGCTGCTCTCCCATGGACAGCCGTCTTCCCCATGTATCGCATATTTGCACGGCTGACACATATAACTGTGGTACTTTGCATATCCACACATTGTCCATGCACTGTCCGTATTCCAGAACACCTCATAGACATCGCTGGATTACATGGCAGACAGCTATCCTTGCTGTCCTTACACTTTACCCATACATGACATACACCTTGTGTGTACTTGCCTATTTATGGTGTGTGTATGTCTATGTGTGCTGTATGCATGGCCGTGTGTGTGTCCCACTATAGCCATGTGTGCAGCTGTCGCCACTATGGGTATCCTTGTGGCCCGCTGTCACATGTGCGTCTGCACATACCTGCAGACTGTACTACCCCTGCGGCGGCAGCGGCCTTAGATCGGCGGTGCCCTGGGCTGTGGGGCTACATGGCTGCGCCAGCACAACACATGGTGCACCCATCTTGATATACCTCGTGACCGCCTACTAGACAGGTGTCCCTACTAGGGCAGCGGCCTGGGCAGCCGCAGGATTGGCGTATGCCTACGGCCGGCTATGGGCACATCACAAGGCACATGTCTACAGTCGGTGTTTCGGCGTCTAGGGTATTACACCACAGGAGGGACCTCCACAGCTATGCTGAAGAATGCGTATGTAGATAGATTAGTAGGTGGAGGTTTGGCCACACACCAGGGCTGACCGATGGATAACTGTTGAGGCATCCTTTGTGAAGCAGGTGGGCGAACACCCGTAGCGGAATGTAGTGTAGATGCAGATGTAGGGTTAACATACATTTGTCTACTCTGTCAGTTCTGTACCATTGTATTACAGTGATATGCTATGCATATCTTCCATATACATTATTAGGTCTCTGATCGTTGTGGGGTCGGCATAGTACAATATCATGTGTCGTGTGTTCATAGGATGCCTTCTGAATTGTTGACATACGTGTGTGTCGTTAGCAGTCGTCTGTGCTTTCTATGCTGTGGCTACATGTTCATTGTTCGCATAGAAAGTGACAAATGGAAGTGCGTGTGGATACTTAAAGCCTGGATGCTCCCATGTTATGTATGCGTCTCCACGGGGCCTACGGGTGATAAGCGCATACATGTCTAACCTTTGTATACCATGTGTGACCTGCCGTGCACGAAATGTTTCGTTGACTGTTCCATCTACCTATGTGTGACATGGTTTGTGGCCATAGGGTGCCAGCGGGTCTTTATTGTTGAGCATGTGTTTTCCATGGTCAATTGACATCAATCCTATTAATCCACTGAAGGATGTCTTTCATTGGTGGGAGCGCCATGGTTCGACCATCGTATGTCTTTCCCAGCTGGCGTTGATATTGTGCCATTGGTATGGTTCTACAGGTCACCCATCTGTTCTGCTGTATGGGCGTGCGATCCCCATTAATGTGCTGGCGGATTAAGTGCCGTATACTCCGGTATCTGCCCAGCGGTCTGGCTTTGTATGGGGAGTGTCTACTGTAGTCCCTATCTGTATTTCCTGGGTTATGCCTTGTAACAGCTGTGGGATTCCCCCAGGTTTGCAGCTATGGGTGCCATCTTGGCCCTACGTTTGTCCATCTATGGGAACTGCCTACTGGACACTAGTATAGGGCTGTACACATTACACAGCTGCATTCATCATTTTCCGCGGGATGATTGCCATTATTAGTGCGGAGTAGCGCATGCCATGCCCACGTCCCTCACAGGCGGGACAGCGAATCATCTGCCAATCACGCCCGAGACCCATTTTTGCATACCCACGATCCCATGTCTGCAACACTTTCGACAGTACCCATTGCACATCCTTCATGTGTGCGGGAATGGGATGTGAGCGCCGCGTCTATTGACACGACGAGCTGGGGAGTCCTATTCATATGTCCTGCATGTCATGGACACTTGTCATCACCCTTGTACTGCGCTTGTGGTGCCCATATCTACCTGTGCGTAGTCACGGCTGTCACTTCTTCTGGTTACGCACGATAGCAGCCTGTCGCCAACACCTATGGACAAATATGTGGGTCCTACTATGGACACCGATGTGCATATGTAAAGTGTAGAACATGTTGGACCGTGTCCATTCGGCCAGTGGTTTTGACTGCGCTGTATGTTCCCCAGTCGCGGATGTCTGTTTGCCTACCCATGTTATGTAGTGCTCACGGAACCCGTGTCCTTCCACAATTAACCCATATGGTGTTACTGTAGTCCTGCAGGTTGGCAACTGCTTTATGTAATCCTCAGAGGTCCCATTGTGAACTATCCGCCACTGTATTGCCATAATAACACAGCGGTACATGTAGAACCCATTTATTCATGACAGGATGTTCTTTATGAGTGGGAACGCAATACTTTAAGCATGCTATGACCTTCCTAGTTGGCGTTGTTGGAGTGCCATTAATATGTGTTCCACAGGCCGCCCGTATGTTCAGCGGGTGGGCGGGTGATCCCCATAGACTTGCTAGCAGCTTGGTTGCTGTATGCGCGCGGGATTCGCACGGCTGGATGGATGTCTATGGAGTGTGTCTACTGTTGTTTCCAGCTGTATTTCCTGTGTTATGCCTTGCTACAGCTGTGTTATTTCACCAGGTTTGCTATTCTGGGTGCCATCTTGTCCGTGCGTTTGTCCAGCCTTGGGAAATGCCTACTGGACACTGGTGTATGGCTGTACCCATTTCACACCTGCATGTTGCATTCTCCGGTGGATGATTGCCATTATTGGTGGGGGGTAAGCCATGTTCTGTACCCACATCCCTCCGTCGGGGCGGGACAATGGATCCTCTGCCAATCATCTCCGACACCCATTTCTGCATACCCAAGATGCCATGGCTGCAACCCTCGACAGTAGCCATTGCAAATCCTCCATGTGTGCGGGAATGGGATGTGGACGCACATGTGTGGACTCGACAATCTGTGGATGTCTGTGCATATGTCCCTCATTTCATGGACAGGTGTCATCAACCTTGAACACGCTGGCGGTGCATTTCTGCTGCTGTGCCGTAGTCACGGCTGTAGTTCATCTTGGTCTCCTCGCAGAAGAAGAAATTTTTGGGTCCTACAATGGACACAAATGTGCATATGTAAAATGTAGAACATGTTGGACTGTGTCCATCTGGCCAGTGGTTGTGACCGCTGCTGTATGTTCCCCAATCGCGGATGTGTGTTTGACTACACATATTATGTTGTGCTATGAAACCCGTGTCCTACTACGATTAACCCAAATTGTAATGATGTCATGGAGCAGCTTGGCAACTGCTTTAGGTAATCCTCAAAAGGCCCAGTAGGGCGTATCGCCACTGTATTGTCAATATAACACAGCGGAACATGTATACCCTATTTATTCATTTACGGATGTTCGTTATATGCGTGACCGCCAGTGTTGAAACATCCTATGACCTTCCTAGTTGAAGTTGTTTGTGTGCCATTAGTATATGTTCCACAGGTCGCCCATTTGTTCCGCAGTATGGGCGAGTGATCCTCATGTTGTTGATGGCAGATCCAGTGCCATATGCGCCCGGTATTCGCACGGCAGTCTGTCTTTGTATGGGGAGTGTCTACTGTAGTCCCTATCTGTATTTCCTGTGTTATGCCTTACTGCAGCTGTGTAATTCCATCAGGTTTCCAGTTATAGGTGCCATCTCGGTCGTACACTTGTCCATCCATGGGAATTGCCTACTGGACACTGATATAGGGCTGTACAACACTCACACCTGCTTTTACCATTATCCGGTGGATGCTTTGCATCATTAGTGGGGAGTAAGGCACGTGCTATACCCGCATCCCTCCCACGGGGCGTGACAACGGATTATCTGCCAAACAACATCGAGCCCCATATCTGCATACCCAGGATCCCATGGCTGCAACCCTCCACGGTACCCATTACACATCCGTCATGTGTGCGGGACTGGGATGTGGACGCACTTCTATGGACCACGACAATCTGGGGATTTCTGTTCATATGTCCTGCATTTCATGGACAGTTGTCCCCAACCTTCAACACGCTGGTGGTGCATATGTCTAGCTGTGCGCAGTCAGGGCTGTCACTTCTTCTGCGTCGATGGCAGCTGGTCGATGCTGCGAATGGATCAATTTTGGAGTCCTACAATGGACACCGATGTGCATATGTAAAGTGTAGAGCGTGTTGGACTTTGACCATCTGGCCAGTGGTTGTGACTGCTGCTGTATGTTCCGCGATGGTGGATGTCTGTGTGACTACCCATATTATGTATTACTTGGCCTGTCTATGTCCACGAGCGGTGGCGGAAATACAGCAAAACCACGACAATGGAGCCTAGTACCAGAACAGTCACAACTAAACAAAGCAAAAGGTACTAGTGGAAGAAAGCGGCTCCTTTTTTACTTTTTAGCAGCTTTATTAACAAAGTAGCGAACCAAGCAGCAACACGTAGTTTCAGCAAAACACTCCAAACACATTAACGCTATGTCTCCACACCTGCGTTTTCGTTTGAATACACTTCCTCAGATGCACAATACTACAAGCTCTTCCCCTTCTGCTTAAATACTATTGCTGATTGAATAATTAATCCTAATAATACAATAAGTACTTAATTGCCATATTCTTCATATATTATACTATACATCACATTTACAAAGTGCCTTCATGTCTACCCTTGAAATCATGTTACAATTTATTACATTCCTGCTCACAACATTTTCTATAATTAATTATCAACTTTTATTCATGATATTCAAAACATTAAAATTTGACATTTTATATACAAAAATCTAAACATATAAAATATATCTACAATAATATATACAAACATACAAGTAAAAAACATCCAATGCCCTCTGGTGTCTGGATGAACACATTACAACCACTGTTTTCACAGTTATGCCCAAACTTAATACACTTCAAAGTTTACCCAGGTTCAAATTCATTTCTTACAGATACCCTTTCCCATAATTATCCTGTCACTTCTTTTTACCTTTTTCCACAAAATAGTGCTGATTAATTATATATTTAATTATCTTTAATAATGTCTCAGTATCTTTAATCCCCTGTTATAAATTTTCCAACTCAGAGCTTAGCTGCTCTTATTTTTCAATACTGGGGCCAAAGATACATAATTATTCAACCCTGGTGGGTTATAAGCTTCCAAATGAAGTTGCCATAATAACTCTTTGTACTCAATTGTCTCCTCCCATTGTCCACCACGTATATCTTTGTTTACTACCTCTAACACAAAGAAGGTATAATCAGCTTCTTCACATTTTATTTTATGCTTGTACAGAGCATTACACATATCTTTGTCTTCATCTCATAGTTATGCTCGTAGATTCTATCTCTTAGTCTTCTTTCAGACTTCCCCACATAAAATGCCTCACATTTCTTACAAATACTTAGGTATATTATACCTTTTGTTTGACAATTAACATATTGCTTACTCTGCACTAATATGTCCCTACTTTTCACATAAATTTATATCTTTATTGCAAATATTCGGGCACTGGGAGCACCTCCCACATTTATATGTGCCTTTTCTCTCCCTGGAAGTATTGTTTTCCTTAATTCTTCTTTCAAACAAATTTTTCAAATTTCTCCCTTTTCTATATGTACATTTCAAGGGTTGTATAAACAGACTTCTTAAATCAGAGAATTCACCAAACTGTACCCATTCTTCCTCCACTATTCTTTGTATGACCTTAGCCTCCCCACTATAATCTGTTATAAAGTTATTTCTTAACTCAAAATTGTTTTTGTCGAGGTTGGTCACCTTCTCAAGGTCATCTTCCTGTCCTAAAATAGGCCGATGTTTGTCCACTCTTCCTTCCCTTACTTCCTTCTCAATTTCATCTATTAATTTCCTTGGGTAGCCTCTATCTAAAAACATCCCTCTTAGTTTCATACACTCTTCCTCATAATCACTGTCCCTAGAGGTCATCCAACTACCTCGAACATACTGCCCTTTTACTATTCCCTTTTTGTGGTGGTGGGGGTGTGGAAATACAGCAAACCTTGGGTCCTGGTCATCTTCATAACAGACATTATTGCATATATATCAGGCCAAAACAGACAATGACACTAAAGATACACTCCACAGTCAAATGATACAGAGCTCTTTCACCCACTGACATGAGGCATCGTCGAGTACAAAATACATTGGATAGTCGTCCCTTATACACTTCCTTCAGAGTCAGTTCGAAGTCACTTAATCAATAAACCTGCTCATAGTTAAGTAGACAGTGCTCCAGGTCTTGATGATAGCGTGCCATATACTGATCAGTGTTGCATACATTACTTAATGGTAACAATAATACACCAACGATGTGTTAATGTATCTACAATATTGGTAAATACAATCAGTATCCGGACACATAGTTGATAATTGTTGAGAGTGCACCTTAGGATGTAGTGTGTTGATCAGGTTATTGTATATCGATGTGTATATTAGTAGCATTACGATAACAAAGCATGGAATCAATAGGTACTATTTAAGCATATATTTCACAATTGTGAATGTAACCGTGTGGAGGAGACAACCGTAACCTTCTCTAGTAACACTGGAACACACTCGCTGCGTACACTTTCGCATGTCCGGATTGTGTGTTACGGCGCGCACATGCATATCCGTATTCCGTTTATATATGTTTACAGTGTCTGTGTGGTTACGTGTTTTGCGTTACTTGTGACTATTCGGTAACATATGTCTGATCCGGTTGGCGGGCGTGTGCAGAAAGCACTGACAGCTTTATATATGTAGCGGTGTTTGCAGCATGGGCGCTTTACGTACCGTGCACATCTATATGTTCTATAGTCATGATTCCAGCGTGACTGCAGTCACGTTTGAGACTACTGTGACCAGTGCCGTTAGCTGTTCGTTGTCATTAATATGCATACCCGTGGTACCTATGTACATTTGCATATCACCCCCGCACACACGCGTCACAGGCATCCATTCCCCTGCTGGGAAAGGTGCGGTACTGCATGTTGAACATTCCTAATTCCCCTCGCTCATGGCCCAGGATGCATATGTCGTCACCACAGGGCTGTTCAGATGACAGCTGCTTATATCCCATATGCATACAGGCCTTCGATTGTCAGGGTGTTGCTGTGGTGCTTTGGGTTTGGTCTTGTCCGCCCACAGTACGGGACCGCCCTGACCCTGTCCGAATGCAAGATGAGTCTCATGTGCACGTCTTGTCCGTGTCCATGGTACTATATCACGGCCCCAATTAGTCTTAACCGTGTGCATCGAATGTCCGGTGTATCCGTTGTAGATCTCGTTATACTAATTGCACACGGTCTGATCGAAGTAACCTACTGCCATTACTAACCCTCGGTATGTATGGGCTGTGTCGCAATATTACAAGGGTTTGACATTGCGTGGCGGCGTTCACTGAGCCACAGACATGTCCGTTGCTTTTGGCCCGGTTCGCTGTGCTACACACATTTAACATGGCGTAACAGGTTGAACAGCTCAGACACGAGGACATCGGGTTGTCCGTCGTTGTCTATTATTGAATGTCTCTGTGGAGTTTGTTTCACAAAGCGACACATTGTCGGCATTGTTAACGGACATCTCGCGCGATGCGTCCGCACCGGCGGGTGGCGTATGTCTGCCTTTGGCCGGCGAACAGGCATTATGCTGTGCCATTCTGTCTGGGGATATATGGTTTCCTTCCTTACGTAGATGATGTGCCATACTAGCAATGACCCGCGTCTAGGTGTGGGTACTGCTGTATTACCCACGAGAAGAGTGGCCTTAGGGTAAGTGGTGACCTAGGCAGAGGTTGCCACCGATCGTCACCCGCTACCCCCTCCTGGTCTACCTACACCACATAGAGTCTGGAAAGGTGCCCCGAGTATAGCAACACCCTAGACGGCTACCTACTTGGCCTATGCCTAAGGCCGGCTATGTGTGTGGTCCCTAGGGCATCGGACTCGGGTGCGTGGCACGTCTGCCGTTGGTATGTCCAGCATTACCCACATCCGGCCCCAAGGCAGTTAACACAACATCCATGGGTCCACATGGTGTCCCAGCTGTGCACTCCGGGAACTCTATTTGGAATTTAACTCACACTTCGCACAGCTGTGTAATCCTAGCCTCACCTCAGGATCGTACCTGAGTAGTAGCACAGGGCGACTGTAGTCACACTCCACATAGATGGTGCCTCCACTGACCCTGGGTATTACCATACCATTAGTTTGACAAGCCTTATCTGCAAAGCCATGGAGATGGATCATAATGGGACACATAGATGAGGACATAGGGGACCCGCATACTTTGGATACAACCCAGTTTAGCTTGGTCATAGTCAGATCATGCCCTTTACACGTGTTTCACTTTGTAGAATCAGTCACCAAGGCCATTGCTGAGGGTAAACCAGTCCATACAGCCTACCTCAACCCGGCAGAGGCCGTCGACACAATACCCCCTCGGGTATACTTGATAAACCCGTCATCTTGAATGTAAGTCCATACATCGCCCTATGGGTTGCAAACGGGCTAGGTCACAGAACACACATGGCCATAGTTGCTGGCGCCATGTCATACTCACAGCCAGTCACAGGTGGTGTCCCATGGGGCTCAGTCCTGGGTCCACTATTTCCAGCATCTCGTTTCCAATGTACACGCACACAGGGGTTATGGGTGACAATGTTTGCATCGACTGCAAACCCGGATGCCAAGGTCAGACACACATCTGACACAGATATCCTTCAGGAGTGCCTCACAGATGTGGATAAGTGGTACCAGAGACATGTCCTACAGCTAAATGCCAGGAAATGCATAGGCATACCCTTCGGGATGAACAAGGTTACCCGAGCTACCATATAGGTGGCAGTCCACTGAACACGGAGGGTTACCAGTGATCTGGGGACACGTGTTGTTGTTAACCGTTCGTTAGACACACATGTTGCTAACATAGTTGGGTAGACCTTCCACATTGGCCACATCATCATGAAGGGATTCACATCTAGATCAGGGAGGTCATTGTCCCCTTGTACTCATCACTCAATAGACCTATGATTGGGTACAATGCCCGTTCAGAATGTATCTGACCCAACACCTGCAGCAGCTGGAAGGCAACAACAGTTCTTCGACAAGCGGATGCAGGGTCTCAGGTATATGTGTTATACTGACCGACTGAAAGTATTCCAGCTGTATACAGTTGCATACCAGTTGCCCAGAGGTGACCCGTGCCTGGCATGGACGGCTACGTCGAACCAGATCTGATGACTATGCTTCACGTAAATAAGGTAGATCGCTCAGAACCACAAGGGCAGCTGACGTACACCTTGACACTGTCATTAATCGAACGTGTTGTTGGGACGGATTCATCACCCGGCCACTCACTATGCTGTGGAGCGACATCCCAGTACATGTAAGGGCAAGCACCTCGCTGGCCTTCTGTTAGTATTTACACATGGATGTCTGCATTGATTTATTTCTGTAACCTTGTAAATGAATGTTACATTAGCACATTGTGAATCTTTACATTTCGTTGGTCTATTTTACAGTACTCATATTCATACGGTTTATGTGTATATATTATGGTTCATTCATATTACTAGGTGTCTGCAGTTCTGTTAATATATTGGCACAATCCGTAGGACATATACATGTAGCTTACACAGTCAGAGATTTGGAAAACATTTTATGTTGGTTCATGTTTCATATATGTACATATTTTTCCATTTTCCGGTGAATACTGTACCTTTGAGACAATGTCTGTTGTCCTCACTGTGTGGGATGTGTAACCCAAGTAAGGTTTGTTCGCTTGTCTGCCTTTAAGGCATGTAATTAGTACCTAGCACATCTAATGTACCAACCAATTAATGCTTGTAAATTTAGTAGGTTGAACTACATTGTATGTAGTCTGAATAAGTCTGCTTATGAAGCAGGCGAAGTGTGCTCAATACACTATGGTGACTGCCTTTAATTCTTGGTGTGCTCTGGTTGGTCACTGGCGGTCCCTACAGTACCTCGTCTTTGCTTTGGACTTCATCGGCTGGTTGTCTGTGTTTCTTGTATGGAGAATGTCAACTGTAGTCCCTATGTGTATGAGTTGTGTAATGCTTTACTACGGCAGTGTAATTCCACGGGTTTGCATTTATGTGTGCCATCTTAGTCATCGCTTGTCCATCCATGTGAATTGCCTACTATACACTGGTATGGGGCTGTACACATTTCACACCTGCATTTTGCATTCCCGGAGTATGGTGTGCATTATTAGTGGAGAGTGGCGCATGTGCTACGCTGCGTCCCTCCCAGGCGGGACAAAGGATTGCCTTTGAAACAACACGAGGCCTGATTCTACATACCCAGACTCCCTTGACTGCAACAGTGGACAGTACCCATTACACATCCTTCATGTGTGCTGCAGTGTGATGTGGGCGCAGCTGTATGGACCCGATACCCTGGGTATTTCTGTGCATGTGTGCTGTAGTTCATGGACAGCTATCATCAACATTGAACACGCTTGCGTGCCTATGTGTACCTGTGGCGTGGTGGCGACAATTAGATCACATGAGTAATGCAGGAAGCTAGCAGGCATGCTCTGAACAGAATTTTGGGTCCTACAATGGACACCGATGTGCATTGTCAAGTTAGATGTTGCTGGACTGTGTCCACCTGCCCAGTGCTTTTCACTGCTGGTGTATGTTCCCCAATCGCGGATGTCTGTTTGACTACCCATTCCACATGGTGCTACATAACCGGCTGCGTTAGTACTGTGAACAAATGACATACATCCAAAGATGGTGGTTACCAACTGCTTCATATAAACCTCAGACATCCCAATGGGACATATCCGTCACTATATTTCCAATATAACACCACCAGAACATGTTGCTTACCTATGCATTCATGTAACCATGTTGTCTTCGTAGGTGGGAATGCCATAGTTTACACATCCTACGTGTCGTTGTGTGTGTGCCATTAGTATGTGTTCCACAGGTCGCACATCTGTTCCGCTGTATGGTAGCGGGTGCTCCTCAGTCTGTTGCTGGCAGATTGAGTGCTGTGTGCGCCGGTGTTGGCACGAGAGTCCGGCTCTGTATGTGGAATGTCAACTGTGGTCCCTATGTGTATTTCCTGTGTCATGCCTTACTGCGGCTATGTCATTTACCTGGGTTTGCAGTTGTGGGTGCCATCCTGGCCATACGGGTGTCCATCCATGACAATTGCCTACTGGACACTAGTATAGGGCTGTACACATTCCACACCTACATTTAGCATTCTCCGGAGTATGTTTTGCATTATTAGCGGGGAGTAAGGCAGGTGCTACGCACACATCCCTCCCACAGGGCGGGAGGAAGGATTGCCTGCGAAACAACACCGAGCACAGAGTCTACATACCCAGAATCCCTTGACGCGACAATTGACAGTACCCATTACACATCCGTCCTCTGTGCGGAAGTGTGATGTGGATGCAGTGCTATGGACCCGGTACCCTGTGTAATTCTGTGCATCTGTGCTGCATTACATGGACAGCTATCAGCAACATTAAACACGTTTGCGGTGCATATGTGTACCTGTGACGTCAATGAGTTCACTTAAGTGTTGAAAGAATGCGGCATTCCTGTCTTTAGACAAATTTTTGGGTCCTACATTGGACACCACTGTGCATATGTAAAGTGTAGAGCTTGTCGGACTGTGTCCTTGTGAGAAGTGGGTTTCACTGAGACTGTGTGTTCAGGAATCGCGGATGTCTGTTGGACTACCCATTCCACATGGTGCTACATAACCAGGTGATGTAGTACTGTGGACAAATTACATACATCCAACGATGCTGGTTAGCAAATACTCAATTTAAACCGCAGCCGTCCCACTGGGACATATCCGTCACTGTATTTCCACTATAACACCACCAGAACATGTTGCTTACCTATGCATTCATTTAACCATGTTGTCTTCATAGGTGGGAAAGCCATAGTTTACATATCCTACTTGACGTTGTGTGTGTGCCATTAGTATGTGTTCCACAGGTCGCAGATCTGTTACGCTGTGCGGTGGCGGGTGCTCCTCAGTCTGTTGCTGGCAGATTGAGTGCTGTATGCGCCCGGTGTTGGCACGGCGGTCCTGCTTTGTATGTGGAATGTCAACTGTAGTCCCTATGTGTATTTCCTGTGTTATGCGTTTCGGCGGCTATGTCATTTACCCGTGTCTGCAGTTGTGGGTGCCATTCTGGCCATACGGGTGTCCATCCATGACAATTGCCTACTGGACACTACTATAGGGCTGTACACATTCCACACCTACATTTAGCATTCTCCGGAGTATGGTTTGCATTATTAGCGGAGAGTAAGGCAGGTGCTTCGCTGAAATCCATCCCACAGGGCGGGTGAATGATTGCCTGCGAAACAACACCGAGCACAGAGTCTTCATACCCAGAATCCCTTGACGCAACAATTGCCAGTACCCATTACACATCCGTCCTGTGTGCGGAAGTGTGATGTGGACGCAGTTCTATGGACCCGGTACCCTGGCTATGTCTGTGCATCTGTGCTGCATTACATGGAGAGCTATCAGCAACATTAAACACGCTTGCGGTGCATATGTGTACCTGTGACTACAATGAGTTCCGTTAGGTGATTAAAGAAGGCGGAAGAGCTGTCTTTAGACAAATTTTTGGGTCCTACAATGGACACCACTGTGCATATGTAAAGTGTAGAGCTTGTCGGACTGTGTCCTTGTGAGCAGTGGGTTTCACTGATGCTGTGTGTTCAGCAATTGTGTATGTGTGCTTGACTACCCATACTGTGTTGTGCTACAGGAAACATGTCTTCCGACACCAGAAACCAATGCTATACATCCATTGTTGCAGGTTAACAACCACTTTCATACCATACCCAGAGGTCACGATTGGGAGGTATTGCCACTTTATTATCGGAACAACACCCCAGACTGTGTACATCATGGGAACTTTAGGCCAGTCTTCCGGCCATTTCCAATTGTAATTGGCAGACACATGTCAATACATGTATGATAACACATATTGTCATGCAGAAGTTGATCTATGTTATTTGGACATTGGCTTCTGCTTTTGGCATCCGTTGCTGTGAGTGTTGCCAGTTAACATACACATTGCTTGCTCAGAGGCAGACTACACACTACTGCGCAGTACTGTGGTCTCCTTTAAGGACCCTGAGCCAGTGGTCAATGGTACAGCAGCCACTGCATCAATCACATTGCCATCTACCAGTACCTACAGGACTGCATGTACCAGGCATTCACTTACCCAACTGTGGTTCATTGTACCAATGCCAAGCGTCCAGTGTGGTGTACCCCAGCCATACACATGATGTACAACACGAGGAGGTGGCTACTACAGGGTGGAGCAGACACCTTGTGAGGTGTGACACCCTTGGTCATCATATGTGTAGAGTTACACAATGTCATGGGATTGTCAGGGCACATTCCACAGATATACCTACATGGACCTGGCTGACAATCATACCACCTTCAGTTGCTATACTCGACACCTGTGAGGTCACTACCACATATGCTCTGACTGGGTTCACATAGAGGTGGGGTTTACTCAACATACACACATTGCCGACATACAGGCTGACAGGTCCAGTGAGGACATCTCCACACCCTCCACCACACATGTGGAGATGTCTGTACCAGCGGTTTGTGGTCACCAAATGTTCTGTGACACACAGGTGGGACATGCTCTCTCCAGGGTAGTGTGAATAGCATCCATGAGACCAGATGGTGAGGCCGCTGTGTACTCCACTATCTCATTTGGGATTAGGACCCACAGTTAGGACAGCTATTTCTTTATAGCCTCACCTCAGGTAGGGTGCCCAGGTTGTATCGCATGACAACTGTATTCCCACATCACAGGGCCAATGCCTCCACTGAGGCTGGTTATTACTGTCCCAGTACCCTGAGGAGACCTATCTGCATAGACATGGGGTGGGATCATACTGCGGTTCGTACATGACTGCATAGGGGACATACATGCTTCGCATCCCACACGGTTTCTCTTGTTCAGGGGCGATTCATGCCTTTAAGACATGGTTGACATTTTGGGGACGGTCACCCAGCCCATTGCTGGGGTGTTGCAGTCCATACAGCCTACCTCGTCCTGGCAAAGGGCTTCATAACATTACCCCCTCAGGTAGCGTTAATGAAACCATTGGCTGGGATGTGAACATGTACATCACAGAATGTGTTGTAAACTGTCTATGTGACACAACCCACATGGTCATAGTTGCTGGCTGCATGTCAGACCAACTGCCTGTCACAGGTGGTGTCCCATGGTGCCATTCCGTGGGTGCACCCTGTCATACATCTACATTTCCACGGTACAGGCACACACGGCGGTGTTATGGGTAACATTGTTTGTAGATGCTTGCAGAACAGATGCCATACTGGGACGGACATCTGACACAGATATCCTTCGCAGGGGCCTCCCGGATATGCATATCTGCTGTCAGGGACATGTCCCACAGCTGACTGGTACATAATGCAAAGTCATACCTGTCGAGGGTAGTAGGTCACCCCTGTACAGCGTATAGGTGGCTGTCCACACAGCACAGGGGTGACTACCAGGGATCAGGGGACAGGGTTTGTCGGTGCGCCTTTCATTCAACACACACATTGCTATCGTGGTTCTGTGGGACTTCTACATTGACCACCTGTATGTGCAGGGAGTCACATCTGACTTCACAGCCCGACACGTACACGGTCACTATATAGCATAGAACTTCACTTATTTGCCTAAGTATGAGCTTATTGTTGTGGCAGTTTGGTAGCTTATTCTGTTTCTTGGGACATTTAGGTATTTCAGTTACGGAGATAACCGATTCAGGCTACAATTACATTAAATACGGAAATCATTATGACCTACACTCTTAGCACACTTCCCGTTTTAATGCTTTATTTGAACACGTATGCCAATACAGGGACTGCCCCTCGCAAAGTGGGACGGTTGGTGACCTTAGTCGCTACTCCTGTGTCGGTGCGGCGTGCTGACATGCTGCTATACACCTTCTCTGACTATGCACACTCACAGTACATTGCTGTACGGACACGGTATTCTGGCGTATCCTTTGTTCCTTGGACAGGTACATTTCGGGCTGCGTGGGTTTTATTTGCTTCTCTGTTTAGTTGGGGCGGGTACTTTGTTGCATACTCTGCGGACATTTCATTCTGCACGGGCCATGGCTGCAGCCATTTCTATTCTGGGCGGACTATGGCAGACAGCACGTTAGGTTGCTCTTCGCCTGCCTGCTTAAACACGCCTACTGACGCATCCTACTTGGGCTCGCTCACGTACACTACGCACATGCCTGTGGTTACGGTGCACTCTCATTAATATGCATATGGCGCTACTGCGCCGGCTATGCAATGCACCGCCGGCGCAAGCCTTACGCCGGCCTTGCGCCGAGCTTCATGAATCCCGGGGATAGTCTATAACTTTTCTTTTCATATGGCATATTTCCTTTTACTGGTAATTTATCTATTACCAGTCTCCACAAAAAAACTTGACATTTTACTTTTTGATTACATCATTTGCTTCTTATTTTTATAGCTTTAATTTTTTCATCTGTTAGATTTTCGAATCATTTTACATAGTAATGATTTATCATTACATTTATATACCATACTTTTCTATCTTTTTCTATATAATCAGTTTTATTTTCCAAAAAATTCTTGGTAACATTTTATTTCTTCATTTATACACTCCTTTTCTCTTTTACTCTTTTTTACCATACCACAAAATGTATCATATTTATATTTATGCAGTTTTATTATTAATCTCTCATCTTTTTCATTTATCCACTTTAACGTTTTGTACAAATTTACTGAAGCAGCATATACCACTGGGTTAATTAACCATAAACCTCCTTCTTTATTTACATACAAACCTCCTCTGTTTATTGGGTTTAATCTAGAACCACATATACATGAACACATTATCTGCAATAATTCCTTTTCAAATACTGTTGGCAACATAAATACACTTCCTAAGTATGCTATATTTCCCATCAGTACTGAATTTATCAAATAAGCTTTTTTTTCTGAATGATAATTTATATCTTCTCCAATTGTTTTATTTCTTCTATTGTTTTTTCCCATTTAATTCTACTTAAAGTTTTATTACCAAGTGTTATACCTAATACAGAAATTTAATGTATTCATTGTAAAATATAGACCCCTATCTTTACATCAACTAAACATTTACTTTTATCTTTATTTAAAGCCATCCCTGTCACCTCTAGACACTCATTTGTGCAAATTATTATGCTCTTACTTAAATTTTGTTTTTTGAAATTAATATAATGCATCTGCATATGTTAACAGAACTGGAATTCTTAACCCTTCAGGTGTTATATACCCCACCTTTGTCATTTTATTTATTTCACATACTATCACATTTATAACTAATGTAAAGAGTAAACAGCTCATTGGACATCCTTGTCTTACACCACTCTTTATATGTACCTCTTGGCTTAACCAGCCATTTACAAATAATTATTATTATTACTATTCGCTGACATGCATAATTTCCTAACTTTCTCACCTATATTAAATTCTTTCATTATTGCCCAATAGATTTAATGTCTAATTGTGTCAGATGTCTTATTAATGTCTCCTATCACGTTTTTGCTTCTTCTTTTCTGTTCATAATATCATTCACAATTTCTCTATCATCAATAATTCTTGACAACCCTTTCCATTTATACTATATATACTATCTTCCGTACTATTTTCCATTTTAGTTTCAAATCTCTTTTATATTCTTTTCATAAAGATCATATACTCATTTTTATTCAATACTATTGGTCTCCAGTTTTTAATTGTTTTCTATCTTCCTTCTTCCTTATGAATTTAAGTATTCCACATAATTTTGTCTATATAAAACCTTCATTTAACCATTTATTCAAAATCTTTAAAAAAATGTTTTTGCTAACCCCTTAAATTTTTATACATTTCACACCATATTCCATTGGGTCCTGCAGATGAATCTATATTACCTTGTCCTAATACTTTATCTAGCTTGTTGCTCATCCAGTCAGGATAAAATAGATGAGTGTTTGTGGGTTCTGTTCAAGCAGCTTTATTATGTACAAACACATCAAGATCGAGGCTTAATAAATTTAACTTAGATAAACTTATAAACAAACTAGTTATTAGACTCATACATACTCACTCTCTGGCTGCACTCTCAAAATGGCACTGAAGCTAACACATGCTTGCTATTTATATTCATGTGCTGATCTTGAAGTGCTGCTTAAAGATACAACACACATGCACTATTCTACATCGTCCCTCTGAGAAATAAGTCAAGCAATATTGACAACATCAATTGGCATGCAATCAATACAAATAATTCCTTGTCATGCAATTATACATGACTAAATACATGCAGACAATTATGTCTAGGTTGCTGTGTATTTCACACTAGGTCTGGAAATATGACCAAATCATGTGACAGAAATTAGAATTAGGTCTAGTAACTGGGACTGTCTCTTCTGAATGTTCAACTTTAGGGACATCAGGAACTTCATCAGGAATGGAAGCAGAAGTTAAGACACATTCTGCAACAGGAACATTATCTGGATTGCTCTGAGATCTAGAGTCTATATTACAGGAACAATGCTGTGATATTGATTCTGGTACAGGAAGATGTCTGTGATTTCTCCTGTACTCCACATCCTCAGATTCTACGAAGTAGGATCTTGACTCAGCACCAGCACCTGTTACTTGACCAATCTGGTTGAAACTTTTCTCTGTTTGGATCTTCACTGCCTCTCCTTCTTTCAATGGATGAGAAATCTACTGAATTTATCATAGCTGAACTTCTGGAAAGAATGCTTTCTGAATAATTGGGCTCTAATTGTTTTATTGTTCTTAGTTTTAGGTCTCAACAAACTGGAACTAAAAGGCAATGTTGTTCTGGTTTACCTAGATAGAAATCTCTGAGCAGGTAAGTCAAGTATATCATCATGGGGTATGTTTCTGAGATTGAGCAAATTCAAAAATACATCGGTATTATCACGCTTTGACCCCTCAAGTAATTGCTTTGCACTCTGTACTGCATGTTCAGCTAGTCCATTTGGCTGCGGATATTCCAGACTACTAGTAATATGTACAAAGTCACATTCTTTTGCAAATTTCTGAAACAACTGACTGGTAAATTGGGTACCATTGTCAGAAATAACTTTGTGTGGACTATCATGGACTGAGAAATGATGTTTCAAATTGGTGATAACAGCAGTAGGCATAAATTAGGTAGTAAATCAATTTCAAACCAGTTTGAATAAGAGTCTACCAACACTAAGTAATGCTGATTGTTCCACTTGAATATATCAGTGGCTACTGTTGACCAAGGTAGTTCAGGAACTTGACTTAGCCGAAGTGGTTCTTTTTGCAAATGCAGTTTAGTACTATTGCATACTGAACAAGAAGAAAGTACTTAGAAGGCCAACATATTAGTTCTCTTGTCCTTCTTTTGGTAGATTCAGAACCTGGGTGACCGCAATGCAAAATCTGGATATATTCATGTTGTAAGGAATCAGGAACGAGAATTTTAGAACCTTTGAAAATAACACCATCTTCCAACAACATCTCATCTCTGTAAGAAAAATAAGCTTGCACTTCAGATGGTATACTAGATTGCTTAGACGGCCATTCAACATTAATATAGTGGTTGAGCTTTTGCAAAACTGGATCGATGTTTGTATGATCTCTCAGCTCATCAAGTCTCATGATAGAAAAATGCTGCACTTCCATGACATCAAAGTCAAAATTCTCTGCATGAAGCTGTTCCATTGTATTTCTGGGCAATCTGGATAAGGCATCAGCCAGATAAAGAAGTTTGCCTTTTGTATAGACTATTTTGAAGTTGTACTTTTGCAATTTGAGCATCATTCTTTGTATTCTCACTGGAGATAAATGCATTGGCTTCTTTAAAATAGTGACTAGAGGTTGGTGATCAGTTTCAATCTGAATAGCTTGACCATAGATATAATCATGAAACTGTGAGCATGCAAATGCTATTGCCAAAAGTTCTCTCAGTTTGAGGAGATTGCATTTCAGTTTGGGTAAGAGTTCTAGATGCATAGGCTACTGGTCTGCCCTCTTGAAGAATGACTGTACCAAGACCAAATTTTGAAACATCACAGGAAAGAGTTACTGATTTATTGACATCATAGTATCTTAATGTAGGTGAGGTGGCAATTTTCTGTTAAGGTATTCAAATGCCTTCTGGTGCAGTTCCAACCAAGACCATGTAACCTTTTTGTGCATCAGCTCTCTCAAAGGTGCTGTCAGCTCACTGAAGTCTGGTTTAAACTTGCCTAAATAGTTGACCATGTCAAGAAAACATTGTAGAGCCTGAACATTATCTGGTGCTGGCATCTCAAGAATGGCTGCTTGCTTGGCCGGGTCTGGTCACAAGCCAGTGCTAGTAAATAAATGACCTACATATGTAACTTCTGGTAGTCTGAATTTGTACTTAAGAGGATTAAGCTTTAAGTTCACTTCACATGCTCTGCCCAAAACTTTAAGGTTTCTGTCATGCTCTCCTTCACCACCTACAACCAATAAATCATCTACAATTATGGCCCAGGGATAACCTGAAAAAAATCTGCTCCATTGCATGATGAAAGACTTCACTTGCAGAATTTATTCAAAATGGCATCCTGAGGAATCTCTATCAGCCAAATGGTATACTGAAAGTAGTCAGTAATGAGTATTTGGGATCAAGCATCACCTGCCAAAATGAACTTTTTGCATTTAAGACAGAGAAAACAGTGGCATTTGGTATTAGGGCTGCAACTTCCTCAACTGCATGCATTGGATGATTTAACTCATTAACTCTGAGTACCTTCTCATGGCACCTCTGTGCTTAACACTGAGCACGCCATGAGAAGATACTAATTGCAAGCTGTTACCCCTGAGTGCCTTCTCCCAATGTAAGTAACTTTGCAAGCATATTATAGCTCCACGGTTGAAAATTAAGTTGAAATAGTAACTGAACTTTGTCAGTTACCTTGTAAACTTAAGTTTCAGCGTGGAGTTTTGTGCTCTTCATATTTGAATTTAATTAGAAAATTGGCTTGCAACGCAGCCTGTATTTGCATCTCAACAGCAAGCCGATTTAGTATGCTTTTCCATAGCTTATTTTACAGCTACTTCATCTAACATTTTTTTTTTTTTGTTTAACTAATCATGCTATGATATAAACACCATAGTAAAAGCATAAAATGAAGACACTCCCTGTGATTAAACCTTACAAAGACGTAGTAATGCTGAACATTTTTATTCAGGCAGATCTTAGCTCTCCCTGACGCATGTGAAAACATGTAAAGAAAAAATGGGAAATTGCTATGTTTATGCTTGGCGTGAAGTGCTTACAACACTCAGTGTGTTAAGATTAGCCTTGGACTTCAATTAATTATGTAAAAGACTTGCAAAAGGACAAAATAGTTGTCCATCCTAATAGCGGTTATTTCTGTTGTCAGCGATGCCTTCCGAACTCTGTGGCTGACACTCCAAAAAAAAAAAAAAACATTCAGTGTGTAATAACGGTAATCACAACCTCGCAACTGCAAGAGGACAACACAGTATAATTAAAGATTTTGAGGTCGACTTTTGGAATAAAATGTTTTCTGGTATGCCTGATTTGACTATAATGGAGAAATACCAGTTATAGTAGTCATTTGCTTCTCTATTATGTTACGGGCAATCACTTTCAATGTGGGTGCTGACATCTGACTCCACTGTCAAGCCATGTATTTTGGAGGTTAATGTTAACAGGTATGTGCAAAATAAATAAATGGATTTTATATAAAAAAAAAGGCTGCACCTTCTACTTTTTTACACACACCTGTTAAGACTAACATCACAAATACACGGTTGGACACTGAATTTGCAAGTCAGCAACCGCATTGACAGTGTTGCCCCGATAACGGAAAAGTACCTAGATTTGTATACTAAGTTTGGGAAGAAGGAGAGTAATGATTGTTTGTTTGGGTTTTGCCCTTCATAGGGTTAGCTTGGCATTTTCGCTAACTTTTAGATCTTTGTGACTCTCTCTCCCTATGAAGCTTAATTATGTTGGGCTTTGTCGTTTTGGTTGGGAACAGTTTTCGTTAAACTAAACATCACGGAAGTGAACATTGGCTGTATATGGGTAAGGAGTGGCCAGGGCAAGGGATATTTAAAGAAATAGCAGGGTGGCAAAAGAAGTTAAAGGGTAGCATAGGTCAAAGTCTGGCTGCTGTAGAATATTAATTAATTCAATAAATCAAAAAGGATCTGTGAATGTGTAACAATAAAGGAAAGCTGGAGCATTTTATTGGGATCTGCATGTTGCAGAGTGTGAAGAAGTAACAAAGTGATTGAGATAAAAATGAATCAAGGTGATATGGAAGGAGGAGGAGGTTTGGGATGAAATGTCAAAGTTATGCACTTGCGAAAAGAGGGTTGAGTGGTAGGTTCACATAAACTAATAACTTGAAATTAGTGTAGGATCCCTGTGTTCTATTAACGGGGAGTGGAGTCATTTTTTTATATGCTAGTGATGTGGACAGATAGGTACAAAAGCTCTCCATATGTAATGGGTCTGCTCAGATGTTTGGCATATGGAGCTAGATGATAAAGCTGGAGGAAAAGGTGTATGAAAAAGAATCTCAAACTTGATTTTGTTTCTGTTTGTTGGTTTGTTTTTGAGTACAGAGACAAACGAGTGGAAGTAAATATAATAAAAGGATCCTGATATATGTGATGGTGAGTTGAATAATCAGTGAAACAGCACAGAGCTAGAAAGAGGGATGCTTGGATGGAGAAGATTGACTTTTATTAGAAATGGAAATAGAATATAATAAGAGGAGCAAGATAAAAGAAACAGTGTAGGGATATGGATGGTAGATGAAAGATTTTTCCAGACTAGGGGTATAGTGATGGAAATGTGGGAGAAGGCTCAATCATGGATGGAGAGAGTGTCAACAGACAAAGAAGACACAGGAAAAAGAATAGTAGGGGTGTATGTTAAGCACCTACAGCCTGCCAACAGGTGTTTGTGTGTCACTGAAAGGATCACATCTTGGAACTGAAAGGGTTGAGGGAACATTATAGATTCAGTGGTTGTTATCCAGTGCTGAGGCAGATAAGGGAAAAGCCCTGACTTTCTACAGGACAAAAGCACTTAGCACAAGTTTTTTACTAAATTAAAGTTATTTGAATTTCTGAAGTTGTGCTCCTTATTATCCTTTCCACAGCAACCCTGGTTATTTGATTTTATACGTTATTTGATTTACAGAGTTTTGTTGCATTTATTTGGTTCAAAAGCCCTGACTATCTATGACCTGGCAACAGGAGTTCACTTGATGGCTTGGGTGCTTGTTAGTATTGTTAGGGAAGGGTAGAATGGAGCAGGATGTGCACAGGCACAATCTCTTGCTGGAGGGAAAGCATTGCAGTGGGCATCCTTGGGATGGGCTTATATGTCACTGAGCCACAACATGTTGGTAGCCGTTATAAGAGAATGCACATGAGCATGCAGCTACAGGGGAAGGGCACTGTGAGTCCTTGTGGTGATGCTGGAAGCCTGTCCAAATGCTGAGGAATGGGGTTAGGGGCCCATGCAAATGCTCCTCCTATTGGGATTGTCAGTGAGACCACAAACTCTCCCATATCTGCCTGAATTATAACCCTTTCAGATGGCTCCCTACAAGATTAATGGGTTTGAGTCTGACAGGGGAGGGCTTCAAGATGAGCAGGCAGGTGGAAAAGCACCTTGGAAAAAAACTCTTTATATTAACCATGTGGGAGTGCTTGCTTTTATTATCTGTATTTGAAGACATAGCAAACATGGCAGGTTTAAATGACTCGTGCACCTTGCTTTCGTTGTAGTGCATCTTCTGTGGGTTCGGCTTGGGTAAATAAAATTTGTTTAGATGTACTTCTGTTTAAACAAAGTAGATTTTATATATATATATATATATATATATATATATATATATATATATATACATATATATATACATGTGTGTGTGTGTGTGTGTGTGTGTGTATATATATATATATATATATATATATATATATATATATATATATAATATAATATATTACTATATATTTATATATTATATATTTATATAGTTTATCTTCCCTGCTGGATTTAACTACTGTGGTGTCCTAGATGTGGCATGTCTCTAAATTTACTCTACCTACCAGTTGCTTAGAGTTATACTGCAACAGTGTGCTGATTCCTGTTCTCTGGACTTATCTGCAAGCTGCCTCTCAGTTAAACAGGATACTTTAAAAGTTTATCTTCTGGTGTCTTACAAGCACCCTGTTTACTCTACCTACCAGCTACTTAGACTTATACTGCAACAGTGTGCTGATTCCTGTTCTCTGGACTTATCTGCAAGCTGCCTCTCAGTTAAACAGGGTACTTTAAAAGTCTATCTTCTGGTGTCTTACAAGCATCCTGTGTAGGTTTACATTTAAATATCTTTGTATTCCTGACACTTTGTACAATGCCATTCTGAGACTTGCACTCTAGGACCTGCACCCCCCTGCATTTTCCTTGCAGGACTTTAAAATCTTTATTTCTACTTGGGTAATCTTGGGTTTCTGCTGACTTACTCCCATTAACATTACCCTGCAAAGAACAGTGTATGTGTTCAACTTTCCTTATATGTAGGGTAGCACACACTCAATCAGACCAATGTTGTCCCCACCTGAAACCCTCTTTAGCCAACCCCACCTTTACTCCCACTGCCTAATAATTTCCTTTACAGTCATTCCCAGTGGAAAAGTTTGAATCTGGCTACAGAAATCAAGTATAGCCCAAACAGACTATATTTACCACTTACCCTGCAATCCTTGCCAAAGGTTTCCTCAGCATCCTTAACTCCCATGCCCCCCAAAGATGCACCAAAATCCGAACAAAAAAATCCCCCTGGCGACAAAAAAATCACCAAAGACCTTATTAAATCCAGGGATAAAATATGGGAACAATGGCACACGACCAAAAACCCCTCAGATAGGCAACTATTCCTTGAACTACGTAACAAAGTCAAAAAGCAAGTAAAAGCTGACAAAGCCCTTTTCTATCAGACATCCATAAACTCCTCCCAAAACAACCCAAAGCAATTCTGGTCCACAATTAAATCTGTCCTCTGCCCAGGGAAGGTAAACACCCCCCCACCAACCACTCCTCTCTCCACCTGTAGCATAGCGGACTCTTTCAGCAAACATTTTACAGAGACCGTTCTATCCCTAACTAAAAAACACTTCCCTACATCAACATCCCACACACCCAAACCAACTCCATCCCTCCCTCCCTTCTTCCTTTCCACAGTACCCACCTCCAACATAAAAAACTACTGACAAAACTTAAACCCACAAGACTAGCAGCTGACAACCTGCCCACAGAATACCTAAAAATAGCAGTTGATGTTTTAGCTTTTATCATCTCCATATTAATCATCGGCTCCATATCTGAGTCCTATGTGCCAACCTTATGGAAAATATCCTACATCATACCCCTACACAAAGGCGGCCACTCAACCGACATCTCCAACTACCGCCCCATTGCCATCCTCTCGCCTCTCTCCAAGATACTCAAAAAATGTATCAACTCACAGATCTCCAGTTATGTCCTAGACAATAATCTCCTCTTCTACACACAGCATGGTTTCAGACCACACCATAGCACCACAACTGCTCTGCTCTCCTTCACTAACACCATTCTCCAAAATAAAAACAATGGCCTTTTCTCCTCTGCTGTATTTCTTGACCTATCAAAGGCTTTTGATATTGTATCACATGATCTTCTACTCTCTGCACTCTCCTTTTCCTTACCTGCCATCAATTGTTTCCACAGCTATCTACACAATCGCCAGCAGTCAGTTGTCTGGCACAACAATCTATCCCCTTGCCTCCTTGTTACTCTCGGGGTTCCCCAAGGCTCCATCCTTGGCCCCTTGCTTTTATATATTTTTACCAATGACCTGCACACCGCCACCAAACATGCTTCCCTTATACAGTATGCAGATGACTCCACTCTCATCTGCTCAGCTCCACCTCTAACAGAACTACAACAGATCACTCAAGCATCTTTCTCTTCTGTTGAAAGTTGTCTATTAAATGCTCAACTCCTCCTCAACCCAAATAAGAACAAATTCCTCATCTTTCAACCCTCAAAATCGACCCCGAATATCCCCCATTTTAACATACTTGCCAAACATAACACTTCCATCTCACCAACAGCCCACACTAAGCTACTTGGTGTACAGATTGACAGCAAACTCAAATTTGACACTCACATATCACTCACAATAAAAAAGTCCACAAAAAACTGGGTGCCTTGTATAGAAACCAATAATACTTAACCAAACCAGCCAGAATCTCTACCGCAATTTCCCAACTAATCTCAGCCCTACTCTATGCATCACCCATATTCACAAATCATCGACAATCAGACCTAAAGAAACTCGAAGCCTGTTACAATAAAATTGCAAAATTTGCATCAGGGGACTCCCACCGCAGTCACCACTGTGTCTCCCTTAGAAACCTAGACTGGCTTGAGCTCCCTCAACTCCTACACCTAACCCAACTTACATTTGTTCATAAACTTGTAAACCACCCTCTTAAAATTCCTTCACTTCATACACTTCTCCAACTCTACCAGTCCTCCAGACCCCTACGCTCCTGCAACAAAAATCTGCTCCAAGTCACCAAACCCAACAACTGTGCAGGGGAAGTGCTATTCTCCTACTCCATATCCAATATCTGGAACTCACTTCCCACTGCCATAACTACCCAACCTTCCAGCAGTCTCTTCAAAAATGCTCTTAAAGCACACCTAAAATCTCACTCGCTATGTCCTTGTCCATAGCCCAACTAACCTCTCCCTTTCTCCTGTACCACTAATTAGCTGCCAGCTCTACTATTAGCTGTCAACAGGTTATCAGTATTTCATTACTATTTCATATCCTTTAACTAGCAGATGATTGCAGTACGATGTTTACTCTTTTCTCTATGTGAGAAATTAATACTACTAGGCAAATGTCTTGCACCTTATATTGTTATTATACTCTGACATATGTTATTACCTGTCAGACGTGTATTTGCTATAAATACACTGTTTTTTTCCCTTTGAAATGCTAAATTATACTCTTATATTATGTGAAATTTTGCTGAATATATGGAGCCTTCCTTGTGATATTATACTCTGGCATATAGGTCATTTCTCCTGTTGAACTGTGTCTTTACTATAATTATACTGTTTCTTTTTTCATCTGATATGCTAGATTGTACTCTTATATTATGTAAATCTCATATGTCTGAATATATGGAGCTTTTCTCCCCGGGCCTCTGCTGGCTGAAAATGGGCATATACCCAGTCAGACCTTCCCAGTCAACAAATGTAAAATAAATAAAAAAAAAAAAAAAAAAAAAAATATATATATATATATATATATATATATATATATATATATATATATAGTTTGTATGTGTAATTATATATAATTTTCTTGGAGACAATCTGATTGGGCAACTTCATAAACCTTTTGTTTAGAGTATTGTCATCTCATGGCTCATAAGTCGACATTATGTGTGGTCCTTGAAAATATTGTATTCAAGCATATTCTATCCTATACTTTGACATACAGTATCCTTAGTTAATTGCTAATATGGCTTTTGTCTTAGATTTAGTACCTTCAGTATCGTCTTTTTGCTGCCAGCTTTATCCAGGTCCAGGTTTTCATAGAATGTCCAGATTTTTCCCTCATGTTTTTGGTCTATTCCTCATAAAACTTTGCTTTTCTGTCAATTCATTGGCAAATCACTGAGGATTGATGTCTGATAATGATGATAGATGTATGAGTTACAGTCTTCGTACGTTTCAAAAAAATCATGCTAATGCAACATGTTCTATCAATTTTCTACATTTGTAAGAGCAATATTTAAAATTTTGCCTTATTTATGGGCCTTTATCCTTCCGTTGTATATGGCTTTGTCCAGATTTCTTGCTCTTTGAGGTTGAGAGGTTTGCTTGAACCAGTATTGATTTGCTCTGCTCGACGTCTATGGGAAGTGTATGAATGTAACAAACATATCAGACATCAATCTTACAAGACAGTTTTGTGAAAACTGAATTGCATCTTCTTTTGTTCCTTGGATGCTAATGCTAAATGTAAATTTTGTTAGTACAGTTTCCATTTTCAGGTGTAGAAAATGTTTCTGAATATTTGTCACATAAAGGAATGACTTCAACCTACTCAGTTGGACATCATTGTGCCTCACTTATTGAGTCACCTAAGACTAGTGTGTTGGGCATGCTGTTTTACCTTAGGGGCTTTGGTTGAGTGGCACACTGTTGAGGAGAGTTATGTGTCTCGTGATTAGTGTTGTGTTGTGGTGGTCGAGTGTTTCTACCTTGCAGGTCTCTGTTGTTTGGGTAGATTTTTATTGAGTGCCTCTGTGAAGGTGGGTGTGTAGTTTGTGTTTTTATGTGAAGGCAGTGCTGAGGTGTGTTCTGGAGGGCTAAGTGTTCCATGTGGTGTGGTGCGAGTGTTGACCTTCTCCTCTTGACCAGCTATTCCGGGCTTGGCTGGAGAGTGCGTGGCTTCCGATTTGGATATATAAGTGCATCTTTCACAAGTCTGAGTGTTTGGAGGTAAGAGGAGAGGGTTGTCAGTGTACATGAGGCAGTTGCTTTATTGCCTCAGAATGCCCAAGTTCACCAGGTTAATAGGAGAAAGCACAGTGTTAATAAGGACTGGGTTTGCTATACTGCTGAATGACTTATATACAAATTCATTTGGAAATAGACTCACTCATTAGTTCCTCTTAATACAATGTAGTCCACATGGTGGCTCCATCATAAATTAAAATATAAAGAATTATTTTTTTAAACAACTTGTACTTTTTTGCTATGATATGAATATTATATATACATCTTTATCTTGCCAAACTGTTATCTTACGTGTCTTTAATGAATATCTATTAGCTGGATTTGTTACTACTTACAGAAATAATATATACTATCAGTTTAGATCATAAGGGACTACTTTTTTCTTGTGATGTGGAAAATCATCTTGTTCTGTTTGCCTTCCTTGGATACTGTTTATTCTAACCAGAGGGATGGGTAGGTAAGAACATGAATTACTACTTTTTTGGATTAATTCATAGACAGATCAGCCAGATAAGTTTGACATTTTGTGTAGGCTTATTGCATTTCTGATTATACTCAGTAGTTGTCTGAATGAGAAAGGTTATTACTTGCTGACTACTACCATGGAGTTACATTATATTTTGGGAATTTTTCTTGGCTTTGTCAGTCATGTGTGGAATTTAGGTGGGAGGAAGGGCTCAGTGTTATACTATTTTACTGAATTACTCAGGTCTTCCTCTTACTAATGATAATGAATCTGTGTTACATAACAGCTGCACAAGGTAATATAATGAATGCCTACTCAACAGGTTATGTGCAGCAATTCTCACCTGTGCCTGAGCATGCAGAACTTTGCAGTAATGAAAGGCAGGTCATTATCACCTTAGCAATAAGTCAGTTACAATATAGCACTGAGTCATTATCACTCTTCAGGTAAAACCCTCAGCAGCCGCCACTGTTATTCACATAAGTAGATGTCGTTAACACACTGATGAATGCACAAGCCAGATTGTGTTTTTTCTCTGCTTGGAGTCATTGCAAGGCACCCAATAATTCTTCATCAACTACCTACCTACCCTCTAAATCCCCTGATTTTTTCTTCTTTTTTTAATTTCTCCAAGTCTTTTGGGTTTCTAATGCCATGATGGGAATGGACCCCATTCCTAAGTCAAAGTACGATTATGAAATTAGTATTGTTTCACTCTTTGATGTTAGCCAAAAGTACTCTTCGCAGCACCCGCAATGTGCCCAGTAATGACTCCTTCTGCAATTCGTATGGTGTTACATGAATTGGTAACATATCTAAATATGATTGCTCCTACTACTATTGGAACTGTCTGTGTATCTTTCTTCCACATGGCTCTCGTTTCTCCCTGCAGATCGAGGTATTTTATGACTTTGTGTCTCTCTGTATGCAAGACACTGTAGTCACTAGGTGTGGTGATTTCAATGATCAATGCTACTTTTGTCTTCTTTTCTTGGACCACTATATCCAGTTTTCTAGCATCTATCTTTTGGACTGTTGGTACTGGGTGATCCCATGTGATGTAAACTTCATCATTTTCTATGATTCTCTGTGGCTCATGTTTCCAGTGTTTTTCAGCCACTTCGATACCAAATGTTTGCACAATCTCCAGTGTAACAATCTCACCACATTATTATGCCTTTCAGTATACAGTCCCTCTGCCATTAGAGAGTCGCAACCAGCAATAAGGTGTGTGACTGTTTAAAATTCAGTCCCACAAAACCTACATATGTCTGTTTCTCCCACATGTTCAATGGACTTAGTAAACCAGCGTGTACGTAGCCCACTATCTTGGGCTGCCAATATTAACCTTTCATTTCTTGATGTAAATTTACCTCTCCTTAACCATTCCTGCATTCGTTCTTGATCAACATGAGGTTCTTCCAGAAGTTTTCTGTACTTTCAACTATATTTATGTTTTTTCCACATTTCTTGCCTTCTCATCTGGCCCTTCACCTTATATTCTTTCTTTTGTTTTTTAGCTCATTCAGTTGCTGCCTGGTTTTTATCCACTTCTGGTTTGATTTCCATTCCTGCTTGACGTCGATATGCTTCTGCTAAATTAAGCAGAGATGTCATCTTAGATTTATTCTCCTCATGTTTCAAAACTTTCACCACATGTGGATTTTGTGAGGTCCGTAGATATGTGTGGAGTCCCACGATTGCAGATTTATACATAATCAATTTCAAGGAGGCCCATCCCTCCTTCAGAACGGATAATATATAATCTTGGTATACACTGATTTTTATAAATCATTTGGTGAGCATGAAGCATCCTTCTTGTTTTAATATCCAATCGATCCAACACTTTTTGGGGCCAGTCAGTCACTCCAAAACTATAAGTTAGGACAGGAAGAGCAAACTGATTTATAGCTTCATAGGTTCATAGGTTCATACTAGGCTATCTGCCCTAGGGCATTTATAAGCCCAGCCGGAATGGGTTTGGCTTTCGACACCCATTTTAAATTTATTTTGCTATGCCCTTTTTCGAGGTTAGTATACTGTGCCTGTGTCTAACAGTGACACAGAAGTGATACCCGGGGTAAACCTATGATCTCCCATCCACTCATCAAGATTCCTCTTGAAGAGAGTCAATGAGGGACTCTGCCTAACCTGGACTGGGATTTTATTCCAGAGTGAAGGGAGCCTCTGGGTTATGAATCTGTCCCTCCAGGATGTCCTATTTATTTCAGTGCTGAGGTTCAAGAATCTTGAGCGCGTAGCTCTTGGATTTTATTCCTAGGTGTTAATGCTGTTTTTAGGATTAATTTAAGTCTTCTAAAGTACTCCTTGCTAAGCTTTATTCGCATTTGCTCATGTTTTCTTCCTGTATATGTATATCTATGTCTGTGCATATATGTGTGTATATATGTGTGTACATAATGTACTTGCACATATATACATATACACACACGCATATATACATATACACACACATATATATATATAATATGTATATATATCTATACATATATATATATATATATATATATATATATATATATATATGCTCGCGCGCATGTGTGTGTGTGTGTGTGTGTATATATATATATATATATATATATATATATATATATATATATATATATATATATATATATATATATATATATATATATATATATATATATATATATATATATATATATATATATATATATATATATATATATATATATATATATATATATATATATATATATCTTATATATACATATATTTATATATATATATATGTATATATATATATATATATATATGCATATATCTTGCCAGTCAGTGTGTGTAATTTAGTGTTTTCAGGTTCAGGGCTGGTAGGTATGTACCTCTGCATTGTCATCATTGGTTATGTACTTTATCAAAAAAGGTGCGCCCACCTTGGGTCAGTGACATGGGTTCATGAGCAGGATCACATCAAGTGACAGTGTGGGTGTGTGGCCATTCCTATATTCACTGGGCTGCCAGCCATGCCTACAGAAGTGAAAACCACTACAACTTGAGCTTCCCCACAACTAGTGTAAAGGCATACTGGATTGTAAGAAGAGGTATGCATTGGAGCGGACTTCTGCAGTTGTTGGAAGAGAAGTGTTCTATCTTCCCTGAGCCTGACATCCTTATGCTGCACATTGGAGGGAATGATGTCATCACTCACCCACTCAGAAGGCTACACTTTAAAATCAGAACAATTTTTGAACAACTGCAGTCATTTTGTGTGGTCTGATATAATTCCTCGACAGATATGGAAAACAGCAAACAGTCAATGGGCAGCTCACAAGGCCAGACATTTACAGAATGGGTTCATGCATGGCTTGATGCACAGGGTCAGTGGATCTTCAATCTGCCATGACAGCATCACCTCGAAAGATGTTCACCTGTTCAGAAGGGATGGCATTCACCTAACTGAGGAGGGCATTGCGTTGTTCTTGACTGACCTCCACAATGGCGTGAGGATAGCTATGCAGAATTGGTAACATGCAGCTTGTGAGAAGAATGGAGACATCCATGACCAAGTAAGTAAAACTCTATTATGAAATGTGTTGTGTAAAATATATTTATCTGAGTTTTTTCAAATAACTGTGGTAAGGAGTTGGTGAGGATGCTGAGAAAGAACTGTTTCAGGAGAGTGCTACCACATGCAATCTAATATGTCAGTGACCATTCTGCAATACTTCTCTTTTTAGTCTGCTTTTATCAGGCATGTGTAGAGTTTAGATGACAGGAAGGGCTTACTAATACAGAACTTGATCCCTTAGGTCCATTGCTGAATGGACATGTAAAGAGAAAAGGCATAGGTAAGGCAGACTGCTGACACTGAAGGAGGTCATGAGGCTGCAGTGGTATCAGCTGTCTGAGTGGGTAGCCAGCACAGCTATTGGATAGATGAGATGGCCTTGTATGCCACTGAAGTCCCATGCCTGCCCTGGCTTCATTTGAGGAGTGGCAATCCTTACCTTGCTTTTTCTCTTTACATGTACCCATTCAGCAGTATGTTGGCTACACCAAGAATGTGTATATTTACAATCATGTGTGTCTACATGGTAAAACATCTGCTTCTGAATGCTGTACACATGTGCAGATATCAGTTTTGTTAGGACTCAGGTTATGGAAATTATGTTTTTTTCATATTTTGGTAAATAACTTTGCAAGGGAGCATGTCAGTGTGCCAAGTAATACCTCATTTTGAAGACATTGTTACTCCTTACAACATGGTAAAATAACTGTGTCTGTGCACTGTACACATGTACACATATCACAGTTTTAGTCTTGTAGGATTATGAAAATTATACATTTCGAATACTTCTCATTATTGTGCCCATATCTTTGCGAGGGAGCATGGTAATCACACAAATGATGCATCATTTTGAAGTTGACATTGAGATGCACAACTTCTACACTGATATGTAGGCTCTGTCATTTACAGGTGACGAGATATTATGCTTTGTTTATTTATCAGTTATGAAAAATATTATATTAATCATATTTCTGTGAATATCTCCATAAAGGAGCATCACACAGTAATGGTTAAGCTATCATTTTAAATCTGACATTCATACTAATAAAGTAAATACACATTGTATGGGTCTACATGGTACATTGACCAAGATATTGTGCTTTGCCATACCTCTCAACCATACCGAATTTGCCGTTTTTTGCCGATTTTGAGGTTCAGAAAATGGGGTGTCATGATTCCCGAGTGGCACCCCTTCATCTCCGAATTTCCCGGCTTTGTTTTTTCAAAAAACTTTTACAGCTGATGTCATCGCGTGCAGAGGCATGCGCAATGACGTCAGTGACGTCAACTTATGAACAGCCTGTTGGAATTAGCTCTACTGTACGCTGCATGCTGCACGTGAGCAATTTTAAATCAAAAACTAGCGGTTCTTTTTGTGATCAGACTGATCGTGTTTAAGTTGCAACCATGCATTCAAGCTGAGCCGGGAGGCGAGCTTTTCTGCAAGGATCTGTACGGACGGACAGTGTGTGTGAGCCGGCCCAGCCGGGGATCCAGGTACTACTGTGTGTGAAGCATTGGAGCATTAGCTTTTCTTCCATTTTCAGCTGCAAGGACCAGGTACTGTGTGTGTGTGTGTGTGTGTGTGTGTGTGTGTGTGTGTGTGTGTGTGTGTGTGTGTGTGTGTGTGTTCGCGGCTTGTATATATGTGCATGTGTGTGTGTGTGAGTGTGTGTGTGTGTGTGTGTGTGTGTGTGTGTGTGTGTGTGTGTGCGTGCGCGGCTTGTATATATGTGCATGTCTTTCTCTCTCTGTCTGTAACATGCCATCGTAGAACTGTTTAGGAATTTATTTTCAGACCTATAAAGGCACGGTTAGTCTAGTAGCTTAGCAGAACCATAAACTCCACCCAGTTAGAAGCTATAGCTAGCAAGCATGAACATCACGACTGAAATTTTGCTCATTGCTTAGTGTTAGTGTAAGTAGTACTCAGTATGTAGCACAGGCAGCAAAGCTAGAGCTGCATTTAAACTTAACTTTTAGCCAGTGAAGCATCCAGCGCGTCTCACAAGTGATAGAAACTGATAACAAGGCATGGGATTTTTCAAGGGGAAAATCTAATTTGCAAACAAACTGACTTCATAAAGTGCTATAAAATCCACACTGGTTTCAAGGTTTACTGATGCCTGACTAACTAAAAATCACAATGTTTTCTAAAGCTACTTCATTAATTTGTGGTCTAATATTCATTAGGGCAGCTAGCCTCTGTAGCCTGCTTACAGGTCAGCTTCTGTCATGATAATATGAAACTAGCCTGAGTGATTTTTAACATGGGTGCTCTATTTGGGTGGTATAATCACACTGTTACTTCCATGTTTAGTGCTGCAGATCTGTGTGTCATCAGACAATCAAAGAAAAAAAAGCATGCATACATGTATATATGCACAACTCTGAAATGCATGTACTTATTGGCTGCTCTTTGCAAATTTCTTTTGGCATATATCAACTGTTAGGGTTCCTTCCATTTTGATTTGGATTGAATGTTCAATTGACGTCTCCAGGGAAATCCACTGAGTGTTTGCAGAATTGTTGAAATCATCACAGTATGTGGTAATAATAGAACTGTATAGTGTACAGTAAATATAAACTGGGCTGTGGAGAGGAAGAATGAAGTAATTAGATGGACTATTGTAAGCAACTGTGGCACAGTTTAGTGACAGCTTACTTCAGCTATGTTTTTAAGCACTGCAATAAATATGCCATCAACAATGTCTCTTTCAAAAACATTGAGAATTAATTAGACGCACTGATCTTACTGCATCAATAAGTTTACACTACGAATGGTGTACTTTGTAAGGCCATTGCATCATCTAACTTTTACAGCCTGCTTTGTATAAACAAAACTGTAATAAATTAGATTCCTTTTATCCATTAGTGCTAATGCAGTTTTAATTAGCAGCACTTGATTTGCAGTTTACTAGATAGCAGTTAATATGTCTTTTATGGGCATAGATGCTGTAACACTGTATGACACTTGAAAAGAACACTGTTTTTCATATTTCTATCCCTTACTTTTTTGATTAAATTTCATGTTTTCATACTAGGAGAATTTTCTAACTATAATAACTCAAGAAATATAAGCATGTTTTGAAGTGATATGAACTACCATTGCTGCATTCTTTTTGAATAGTGCTTTATATATAACTGCATACATGCCTGAACATTTCTACCTATTTATTTATTGATATTTCATTACCAGGAAAGTCTGAGTAGAAGCCCATATGTATCTACACTTTGTAATACATAGTCTGTATTTTTTCTTTAAAATGGAATGAAGTACAATAGAAATTAATGTAAATATATAATAATTTATAATAACTATAATAATTATATAACAATGTATGCTGGCTGGGGTGTCATGTTAAGATCCAGTCTAAAATGTCATGTTTTTAATTAAGATATACTAGGTCACTGCATACCAAATGATTCTCTGGGGCCGTGTTTTGGTTGTCTGTTCTTCAGTTTGCATTTGAAAGTTGATATCCCACAATTCCATTGAAGTGGGTGGGGTTCTATAATTATGTATGCAAATTTTATGTTAATCAGCGTACAGATTTGTACCTACTTTTCATCGGCCTTTGTCCAGATTTTTGATGTTTCCAGGTTGAGAGGTATGTGCTTTGCTTTTCCAAAAAGGTAAGAATATGCCCGATATCAACATTCCTTGCCAAATATTTAATGACTTTGATATGAACTGTCAACATTTACACTGTTGGAAAGGTCAGTGTCTGAACAATTTTTGCGTTTACATTTTTAGTCTAGCTCTTATAGTTAAAGAGTTATGACCATTTGTTTTCCGTATGGTATTAGAAATGGATTTTCTGAAAATGAGCTCAGGCTGCACTGTTGTTCCTATAGTGGAATTAAGCAGGCAGCTTTTTTCTGAGCTGCTCCTGAGTGAATGAGTTAATGCTTTGTTCAAATCTTTTGGGTCAATACATATTCTGATTTTATCTGAGCCTTTTTTGTGGGCTGCTACCTTGGATGACACCCATTCAGTTTATTCTGTAACTGGACAAATTACACCTTGTTGCATCATTTTATCCAGTTGAGCTTTAACTTTATTCTGCATAGCTGTCAGAACTTTTCTCGCTGGTCTGACCACTGGACTGACCTCTGGGTCTAACGTCATAGAATACACAACTGGAAGTTTGCCCAACTTGTCATCGAAAATGTCAGTATACTCTGAGAAAATAGCTTCAGTAAAACTGGAACTAGGATATGTGCTTATATGATGAACTTCTATTGTAAAAAAAAGCAAATTCATTCTCAAACTGTTTCTGACACCCAGTAATGACTGCACGGGTCTTCAGACTACATAGAATAACAAGCTGTAACAGTTCTTAGCCAAATAACATGGAAGCACTACTGAGCCTTCGGTTTGAATTCCTTAACCACCATAAGCAACAAGTTTCACACAAATAGCCACATTAAGTTGTTCACCAGTTCTCACCTTAGCAAATGTGTCTGCTGAGATGACATTACACTTTGAGCCAGTGTCTACTTCGAGCTCGGTGGATTTACCATTGATCTGGACAGTACAAAACACTTTATTCCTTGCCGTCGAATTTACTGCATCAACCTTTTCACCAATTACTGATACTCCATCTATGTAGAAAGTAGAATTGCAGCTCTCTATATGATCAACCTGCTTTTTTTGAGTGACCCTTCTTTATAACTGTGTGAGATTTACTTGATTTGCAAAATTTCTGAAAATGGTTCCATTTTTTACACTTGTGACATTGCTGACCAAACGCTAAGCATTTTTCTCTTTTGGAATCATGATTGGGCCCACAATTGCAACAGTTAACAGTAAAGCTGGATTTGGGTTTTGCTGACTCACCCTTGTACTGCACTGAACATGTCCTTTTCTTAGAACTTGGGGAGCCTGCAGGGGTATCAGATGCCATGTGCTTAGGCCTGCTTCTGCTAGCCATGTGCTGCATGCTGTCTAGATTTGGTCTGGAGCCTGATGAAACCATGCTCTTATCACTTGCAAGCACACTTGTGTGCCTTTCTGTAACTTCATGGATTTGACAAATCTCAATAGCTTTAGTCAGCATTAAATCACTGTTATGAAGGAAAATCACTGCAGCACTATTAATATCACACACAAGCCTGTCCTTTTCAACTCATCTTTTAAGTTACCAAACTGACACATTTTAGCTTTGTTTCTCAAGTCAGTTATATAAGTTGCAAAAGTTTCCGCTGGTTTTTGATCTCTTGTATAAAACAAATGTGTCTCTAATGTAATATTTGTCTTGGGGTTACACATTTCCCTGAATTTGCGCTTCAAACACTCGGGGTCTTACCTTAATTCAGCCTGTACAACAATATGATAGTTTTCATCTTCTCCCTCATATACTGCTGGTGCATACACAAATTAATGCTCTCTTTCAATGGCCTCTGACCCAGCTAGGTTTAACAAAATGAATGCCCTGGTGCATGCATCTTTGTCAGAATAAGCTGCTTGTATAAAAATATCATACTCTTGCTCAAATATTCTCCAATTCTCTGCAATATTCTGATCAAATCAAGTTTCATAGTTTCATAGTTTCATAGTTTAGTACTAGGCTATCTGCCCTGGGGCATTTGTAAGCCTAGCCATAGTGATGTGGCTTTCGCCACCCCATGAAATGGTACAAAAATGCACAGAATAGATTTAGAATACTGTGCCTCTGTCTAGTAGTGACACAGTGAAGGTCCCCTTATATAATAGAATTAGTTTACTGTGCCCCTGTCTAGTAGTGACACAGATGTGACCCCTGGGGTAAACTTACGATCTCCCATCCACTCATCAAGATTTCTCTTGAAGAGAGTCAGTGAGGGGCTCTGCCTAACATGAACTGGGATCTTGTTCCAAAGCATGGGAAGCCTCTGGGTTATGAATCTATCCCTCCAGCATGTCCTATTCATACTTGTGCCGAGGTTTAAGTCTTTAGCTCTCGTGGTCCTGATGGATTTTGATTTTTTGAGGTGGAGCATGTCCATCAGATCCTGATTGGACATGGCCTTGTACATCAGGCAGAGATCACCTCTGAGCAGGCGGTATGCTACTGAATAGAGCTGGAGTTTCTTTAGTCTGGCAGAATAAGACATATGTTGGAGACATGTTGGAGACCCTTGATCCTCTTGGTGAGGTACTTTGTGGTCTCTCCAGCTGTTGCAAATGCCGGGTGAGGTACATACCAAATTGGGCATTGTACTCAATCATGGGTCTGATGAGGGAGGAGTATAGGGGTACAATGACATCCTTGGATCTAGATGTGAATCCCTTCATGATGAGGTGTGCAAGGTAGAATGTTTTTCTAACCACTTTGGCAACGTGGGTGTCAAATGAGAGGTCGCTGTTGACTTAGGTCCCTAGGTCTCTGATTACTTTTTCCATACTCAGTGGGTTGCTGTCTATGTGATAATTTGTGGGTACTTTGTTTTCCCAAAGGGGATGACTATACATTTTTTGGCATTTAGTTTAAGGCCATGACTCCGGCACCAGTTGTCCGTTTCTGTGAGGCCTTTTTGTAGGATGTATGTGTCTGCTGGTGTATCGACTATGGAGCCTAGTTTGCAGTCATCTGCGAACTTTGTCAGCCACAACCCTCCCATGTTTGCTTTAACATCTGAGAAATAAATGCCGAACAAGAGGGGTCCCAGGACAGATCCCTGTGGGACACCACTTGTGACTGGCTTTGAGTCTGACATTGCTCCAGCGATTTTAACTTTATGGGTTCTGTCCTTTTGCCAGTTTGCAACCCATCTAGTGACATAAGGGTTTACATTTAAGCTGTTGAGCTTATCTATGATGCCTGAGTGGGGTATTGTGTCGAAGGCCTTAGCCAAGTCCAGGTAGGCTGTATGGACTGCTTTGCCCTCATCAATGGCTCTAGTGACTGTTTCGAAAAAGTCAACCAGGTTCAAAAGGCAGGATCTGCCCTTTACAAAGCCGAACTGGGTAGGGTCAAGTGTGTGTAGGTCCCCTATGTCTCTGTTTATGAGCTCCATAATGATTCTTTCCATAGCTTTGCAGACCAGGCTGGTTAAGCTTATGGGGTGGTAGTTCCCAGGGTCTGTAGAGGTACCCCCTTTGTGGAGTGGGACCACTGTTGCTGTACGCCAGTGTTCAGGTACATATCCTGTAGTAAGGCTAAGGTTAAATAGCATTTTTATGTGCGGGTTTAGCTCCTCTTGGAGTTCACATAGCATGCAACCTGGGATACCGTCAGGTCCCATTGATGCTGTGTTTTTAGCTTTGCTGAGGGCGGTTCTCACCTGGACATCTGAGATGACAGGGAGGTTACATTCAGCTGGGATAAGTATTTATTCTTTTGGGGGTGAGGGAGGGGAGAAATTTGCACTGAACCTGTCTGCCAGAATGTTGGCAATATCTGTGGGTTCAGTGTATTTTTTGTTGTTGTGAACTAACTCTGAGCATATCTGAGGGTTTCTGCCCAGGTTTCTAACATAGCTGAAGAAGGCTTTGTGGTTATCTTTAGTGTCCTTAGCGATTTTTCTCTCAAAGTTGGCCTTAGGTGTTTTTATGAGAGAACGTAGTTTTCTGCTGATGTTGATCAGAGATGTCTTCCCTTTATGGGATTTTGCTCTGTCGTGCAGTAGCTTCCTTCTTTTGTTATACAATTTGTTAATGGCTGAGGTCCACCAGACAGGACGCTTGCCTTTGGTGGAGAGGGACTTGGATTTATTTGGGATTGAATGATCCATGCATTTTTGGAGATGTCCATAGAAAGCATTTGTGAAGGATTCAGCATTGTGGGATGTGGTATCCACTGGCCCAGTGGGCTTAAAGGATACCATCTCAGTCTTAAGAAGAGTGAAGTCTGCTTTTGAGAAGTTTTTCACTGTGGTCTTTTGTGCTGGGGGTGGAGGTGGGATATGTATATCCAGGGTGATTAGTTTGTGGTCAGATCTCACTAGTGAGGGGTATACCTCCGGTGTGGAGCATTTTGTCCCCATGTTTGTGATGATCAGGTCTAGTATATTATCTCCCCTAGTGGGAGAGGTGACTAGTTGTTCCAGTGCATTTGAATTTATGAATTCTAGGAACCTTTGGGCGAGGGTGTTAGGGCTAGAATAATGTACCCAATCTATGTTTGGGTAGTTGAAGTCTCCCAGTATGATGGTATTTTGTGATACATTCATATCCTCCAATGTCTTCAGGAAGGCTGAGTGGGGTTCCTGAGATTGGGAGGGTGGTCTGTAACATGCTACCAGTTGTATAGCAGTTTTGCCTATGGTTAGTTGCACCTGGATGGTCTCTGATGCTTCATGTGTTGCTACTAACCTGGAGGTGTGGGTGTCCTTGATGAATATGGACACTCGGCCTCCCTTTGTGCTTCGGCCCGGGTTTTGGGGCGCAAAAGCATGATACGAGGTATAGCCTGGTAGCGCTGGGGTGCTCTCTGGAGCCTTGAACCAGGTTTCAGTTACTGCACAGACGTCGATGTTCTCCATACTGAGGAGTGCATCGAGTGCCTGCATCTTGAGATTTAGACTTCTGGCATTGAGCAGCATTACCCTTAGTTTTTTTCCATTTTTGTTTTCTAAGGAGGTGGGTTTGTCTTTTGAGTCTTGCCTAAAAAAGGCACTATGGGGGTGGCAAGAGCCTTAGCCAATATCCGGAAGCCCAGTGGTGACAGGTGCAAGCCGTCCCTAGTGAAGCAGCGTGGCTTGTCCAACATGTCATCCCAGGCAGACAGACATTGGATCCCCTTAGAATGACACCAGTACTTGAGCCAATTATTAAAGCTGATGATCTTGTCTTTGTATTGTGGCATCATTCTTGGTGAGGGCAAGATGCTGCTCAGGGTAAGGGTCATACCAGCCTGGGCTACATAATCAGAGAGCTCCTCTATGTCTCTTTTCATGTAGTCCAGGGAGGTACATCTCAGGTCATTCACGCCAGCATGGACAATGACGGAGTCATATTTGTACTTGCTTTGGAGTGACCTGAGTGCATGTGTTATGTGGTGGATCCTAGCTCCCGATAGGCAGCTCACAGTCACCCTCTCCTTGCTCAGCCTGGTAAGCGGGACATCAGTGTGTCTGACTATAGAGTCACCTATTACTAGTGTATCAGGCATGGTGTTTGGCCTTAAGGGCTGTGATTGGTTGACACACTGATTTATTGAAGTATGTTGCATGTGTGTTGTTTTGAGGTGGTGGATTTTTGGATGTCTGCTTTGGGAGCCTCTGTTGTTTTGGTAAGTTTTTTATTAGAGCCTCCGAGTATGTCTTTGTGTTTTTATGTGTTTGGTTTGCAGTTGTGGTAGGTCTATGTGGGACTGGGTTTGTTGTGTGTGTGGTTACCATCTCCTCCTGTCTGGTCATGCCAGCCCTGAGTTGAGAGAGTTCAGCCTCCAGTTTGGCTATATAGTTGCATCTCTCACATGTATTTGTGTTTGTTGGGAGGAGGAGAGGGTTGTCTGTGTACATGAGACAATTGTAGCATTGTCTCAAGATACCCAGATTAACCAGCTGAACTGGAGAGGACGCCAGTAATCTACCACTCGACATGCTAGAACAGAATAAGGGAGTGCTGTGCCTTTAAGGGAAGTGGATATTCACAGGGGTGGTAGGTGGATGTAGTGCTTACTTAGTATGAGAGTGCTTACTTAGTAGAGAAGTTCTGAGAACAAGTGCTAGGCTTATAATATAGTGAGTAGTCTGATTATACTAAGAGTAGAGCTTCCTTAAGGGAAAATTTGAAGAGCAGACTTGGCGGAGGCAGAAGAAGTTTAACCTTGTTTAACCGGTGCTGCTCTATGCGCACAACCGCGCAAAGCCATGCAAACGCGGATTTTAAACAGGAAACTACAAAAGCGCTAGAAATGGTCCAAAACAACCAATTACTACAGCTCTTGTGCTGAGGTCACTTCCTACAGGGACAGGTAGGCTGCTCAAGGCTCCCCACTCCCACTGGTGAGCAAAGAAACTTCCCTCTATCCAAATAAGGTAATGGACAACACAGGAACTACACCACAGCCCAGAATACAGCAATGCCTGTAAACTGGTCTAAACTAGTCGAGGAGAGGCACGAACACAAGGATTATTTTTTTTGTTTTTTTTGTTTTTAGATAGAAACACACAGAAAATGCAGAAACAGTGATAAATCAGTTACACAGGCTAGCACACTTTAGTGGTGATGTTTTTTGAAATCCGTCTGCCATATTAACACATACCACACACATACACACACACACACACACACACACACACACACACACACACACACACACACACACACACACACACACATATATATATATATATATATATATAGCTCCACTTTTAAATGCCGAAATGCCGAAATCTTGACTTTTAAAAGAACACACCCAAAACATCAAGATTTCAGAATCTCGACATTTAAAAGTGGGGAAAAAAAAGACAGACACTTAAAAGAAACTGTTTGCAGGGGGGGGCAAGCCCCCCTGCACCCCCCACCCCCCTACTTAAATATACCAACTCCGAGATCACGCTACAGTGAAGAGAATGGTAATGCTTCTGTTTCACTTACTGTTCTCTTCACTGTAGTGCAATCTTGGAGTTGATATATTTAAGTAGGAGGGGTGGGGGGTGCAGGGGTCTTGCCTCCCTGTAAACACTTTGTTTTAGCTTATTTTTTTTCACTTTTGAAATGTCGAAATTCTGAATTCTCGATGTTTTGGGTATGTTCTTTTAAAAGTCGAGATTACGGCATTTTGTTATTTAAAAGTGGACCTATATATATATATATATATATATATATATATATATATATATATATATATATATAGGTCTACTTGAAAACACTGACACGCCAAAACACTGACGACAAGAACACCGAGACCAGAAGATCGACAACTGAGATGACCGACAGTTTAAAAGCACAAAACTTCACATGCCCGACAAACCACAATCAGCAAAACAAAACAAATACCTTTTCTGAAAAATACACACAACACAAGCACACCAAAAACCTTACAAACCTACACTAAACCTTACATATACAACTATCTATGCACTAACCTTAACCCAAACCCTAACCCTAAGGTCCGTCACTATCACACACTCACCTAACCCTCGCCCTAACCCTAACTCCCTTAACCCGCCCCTAACCCTAAAGTCTGTCACTATCGCACACTTACCTTACCTGCACCCTAACCCTAACTCACTTAACCCGCCCCTAACCCTAAAGTCTGTCACTATCACACACTTACCTGAACATGTCGGTGTTCTCAGCGTCGGGCTTTTAAACTGTCGGTCATCTCAGTTATCAATCTTCCGGTCATGGTGTTCTCGTCGTCGGTGTTTTGGTGTGTCGGTGTTTACAAGTAGACCCATATATATATATATATATATATATATATATATATATATATATATATATATATATATATAGATATATATATGTGTGTGTGTGTGTGTGTGTCAGAAATTTATGCCAGTATTTGTAATTTGCCCAATAGCATAACCAGGCTCTGAATAACTGAACTTTGTGAAATAAGTCTCTTGAGCATTGTGATACGCTTGAAATTACTGTACTGTAAGAAACCACCTCTTATTAGTGTAAGAAACATTTCAAAATAACTGCACTGTGTGAATAAACTGGACAGAAGAAGCTCAGAATAATAAACATTTCAAAGTAACTGCACTTTGCAAATAAGCAGTACACAGCACATTGAAACTTTTCTAAATGGCTGTATTTTGACTGTACTTCATGAATAGTTGCACTTTGCACACAAATAAACTCTTCAGAATACATGCACAGTAATAAGCACACACTGTAAGCACTTTTACACACTTTGAGATACTTTGAATAACTCTAGTTATGCCCTGAATACAATGCAAAATGGTACTTATGCCCAAAACACAGTACTTTGTCAAAAACATACAGTCACCTTGCTTTATTTATGCTTAATGTGCCCATTTTGCCCTTATTATATTAATTTTGCTTGTTTAATCTTTTTCCATGCCTATTATACTTTTCTTGTGCTCATTTTACTTTAAACATGCCCATTCTACTTTAAACATGCTCGTTTTGTAATTCTGAGGTAATTTCAAACCCCTTATGTGCTTTTCTGATAATAGTTTTATCAAATATCTTAATTTAAAATGTTTTGTTGAATTAATAAACGTTTTGTGCCTCTCGCTTATTTAATAATGCAGTTTGTGCCCTTGTAATGCTCCGTTTTATTTTTTTCATAAAATAAATTCTTTCTGCAAGTTTTCATTACCTTTGGTTCATTTCCGTCCCCTTTTTGTGCTCATTTCTCTTAGTTTACCTTCACTGTTAACTCTGTACCTCGTAGCTCTGAAAATCAGTCTCCAGAATCCTGGTTCTGACACCATGTTGCTCGTCCAGTCAGGATAAAATAGATGAGTCTTTGTGGGTTCTGTTCAAGCAGATTTTTTATGTATGAAAACAACAGGACTGAGGCTTAATAACTTTAACTTAGATAAACTTATATACAAACAAGTTATTATACTCATACATGCTCACTCTCTGGCTGCACTCTCAAAATGGCACTGAAGCTACCACGTGATTGCCATTTATATGCATGTGCCAACCTTTAAATGCTTCGTAAAGATGCAGCACACACACCCTATTCTACATACTGTAGCTCTTTTAAAGAAATCTCCTTTTCCAACTCTTTATTCTCTTTTCCTGCTAACTTTACTTTGCATGTTTTATTCACTACCTTCTTTTGTTTAAAACATTTCTTGTACATATTGTACTATACTATTCATAATCTTTTCCTGATTTTTTTCTATTTCTCCTTTTACATTTTTTTATCCTCTCATTATATTACCATCTTCCTTTACTAATCTGCTTAAAGGATAACGGGATTCTGTTATTAAATGCTCAACTTCTTTGTCCTTTTTCTCCCTATTTACAGTATCTACTATGAATAAACAACAATACAGCATTTAAAATATTTTAAATTGACTGTTTCTTTTCACAAGAACAGTGCCTTACTGTACTGTGGTGGTTTCACTTTAAAAAAAAAATATCCCACCCTAGAAAAGCTTGCTGAAGTCTCCAGTTCATTGATGTCATCAAGGCCAATGAATACAGGTAGTTTGCTGGCCACTTCCCTCCCCAAACTGACATCACCACAACCATCCTAAAAACTCACTCATGCTGTGATGTCACAGCTCCCTGGCCTTCCCCTACTCATGCAGAAAGTAAAGGCTAGAACAAGGAAACAGTACATGAGTCAAGTCTCCTGCTGCCAGCTGTTATTCACAGCAGATGACAGCTCAAATCACCCTTAGCACTTTGACATCTAGGGAAGTTAGGTGTGAAGGAGGATGGGAGATGAGTTGAAGTAGTACAATTCAGGCTTCCCAAAATATTGCAACTTAGCTATTCTAAAAAGAAGCAGCAGTAAAAAGCACTTCTGTTCTGTGGCATTTGCACTGTTTGTGTTTTAAGTAGTCATCGAATGGCATGACATGTTACTTAAAACTAACTGACTGAAAGACAGCAGTGTATGCATGTAAAATCAACGTAGTGACAGGAGCTTTAGGAAGAAAGAGGCCTGCATGATGTAATTTTTTACAGAAAAGCACAGCATTGTGGGATACCTAGAGGCAGATTAAACAATCAGGATCGCTTCAAGATGCTAGATCCCATGTGGCCAGACTCAGAAAATATGTATAAAAATATTTAAAATCCTGTACATAGTCTCAGAGTGGTGTTAAGATGTAGGAAACACCAAACCATGATGAAATAAACAAGTTTTTTGAGTCGGTGGGTACGGTTCTCCTTTAAGTAACTTGATACTTCTCTTTTTCATTGTAAAAATATCTTTGCTTATAACTCTTGTATTTTTTCTTGATTTATTTCATGTAATTCTTTTTCTTTGTCAAAGTACTTTCTATCATTATGTTCTAAATCTTTTAGTGCATCATTATATGCTCTTTTATATTTTTCTTTCTCTACTTTTCTCACATCATATTGTCACTGAAAAAAAAACATTTTTATATGTTTCCTTAAATATCTTCCACCATTAAGAACAATATTTATAAAATGTTCTCATAGTAATATAATATGATCTTTGCATAACTGCATTACTAGTTTCTTTCCTTCTTCATTTCATGTTTTCTCATCTATCCATTTTATTCCTTTGTCTATTTTATATATTCCTTGTTTAGCTTTATCTTTAACCATATTGCAAAATGATCAGAAAATCATGTTTCAACTATCTCCTCTTCTTCTATAACTAAATCTTCTGATACTATGAAATAATATATTTCAGTTATAGACATGCCTCTTTTGTAAGTCCATGAATTTTTGATCCAAAGTTTTAACTTACCACATCTTATAACCTCTAACATTTTTCTTATATCATGTCCTTTCTTTTTATGCTTGCCTTTTAAATCACAATGAATCTCCCATTATTGTAATATTCATGTTTATCACTGCATATTCTAAAATCTGATGAAATAAGCTTTACCTTTTTTTACAATTAGTATAAGCATATAATGTTATAATTCTATATACTTGTTCCTTCCATTTTAAATCTACAATGGTTAACCTTGAATTTTTGCTAAAGTTACATCTAATATCTTTACTGTATTTCTACAGAATATAGCTATTCCAGAACGTCTCTTATCTTCCAAGTTCCAGATTATATTTCCTCCATGTAGTTTCTCTGTAATCTTTCTTTATTTGTTAAAAATCTTGTGTCCTCTGATATAATTACATCTGCATCATATGCATTACACCACTCTAAAAATCCTTATTCTTCTACTGTATTCTTAATACTATTCATATTTGCAGAAAGCACTCTAAAATTTTCATTTTCCCTTTTTCTGAGATTCATGTTTTCATAAGTTCATAGCTAATTGTTAAGCTAGCGTTCTTTAATAGGCCATTCTAAGCCTAAATAATTTTCCTCCCAAATGTGAGAATTAAACAATTTACCTTGTGTCTGTGAGTCCAACACCTTAACCATTATACCAACCCCCAATAATTAGCCATATGTACTCTTTTTCATCCATTTTCTTTCTTTTTTCTTTTGTTCTTATTCCTTTAAAATGTATTTTTCTGTCCTTTACCCTTTTACCAATAGAATTATTTTTTTCTTTTACTACCTCCCAATGTATGTCTTCTTCATCACTTTTTTTTCAGAACCTTCTTCTATGTCCTGTTTATTATTTTTTCTCATCTAATTTTTCTATTTCTTCTACTTTTAAAAATTCTTATCTTTGTTCATTTTCTTCTCTTTCTTTTTCTTTTTCCTTACTCTTAATTTCATTTTTTACAATCCATTCATAAATATCTGATTTTGTTAGATTTATAACATTTCAATTCACTTTTTTGCATCATGTCCCATTTTCCCACAAATATAACATTTTCTTTTGTCACTGTTACTTATCAAATATCCTTCTTTAACAAAAAACAAGAACAAAACATGTTTTGGGTTGTTCCCAATATTTTATGACACCTCTGTTCCCCTCCACATTTATCATGCTTAGTATATGTATCATTTTTTTTCTCTTTCCATTTTTAACACAAATACAATCCCAGCCATAAGTCCACAAGCCCCCTTTTGTCATAATATTTATTATTTATTTATTTACATTTGTTGACCAGGAGTGTCCGACTGGACGTAGGTCCATTTTCAGTGGAAGCCCGGGGAGAAAAGCTCCACAGTTAAAATAAACAGACAGGAGTTACATTGGATTACATAGCAATTAACAATTTAACATAGCAATTACTTACAACATATTTACAGATGAACATAGTACATCAGTAGACAACTAGAATCTTTATCTGCGAAGTACATAACAGACATTAACAAATGTTACAATAAGAAGCTCCTGCTGTATAATAAGTACTAGGCTTATGAGCATCTGAGCTTGCTATAATCAAGGTAGTTAGTGGGGTGGAAAGAAAGGTAGTGGTTGGATGGGGTGGGTGATATTAGAGTGGGAGTTGCAAGGGCATAGCCAGTATGTTTTTAGGTGCACTTTTAGTAAAGTTTTGAAGTGGGTGCATGATGGTACGGAAGTAATTGTGGGTGGGAGGGAGTTCCATAATTTGGCTATGGCGCAAGAGAATAAGCTTTTGCAATGTCCAGTACTTCTTTACATAAAGTTTAACTGTCCTTTCCAAGTCCCTCTTTCTACCTCTGTTCAAAATTGTACGTGAATTTTCTTTTTTGTTTCCCTCTTAAATGCTTTTATCACATAATGATGCCGTTATATTCTCCAAGAAAATTTTCCAATGAAAAAACAATCTCAAATATAATGTCAGAAAATGTCTCTGTTTATAAGAATAAATGCTCTTGCCTCATGTGCTTTTACACCCAAAAGAGCTATTTAATTGTCTCACACTTCATACCTGTCCATTTCTTTGTCTTCTTTACTTTGAATCCTTACTATGTACTCCATGTTTCATTTTCTTCTGCCTTCTTTTCTGCTATTCCCTTTTTGCCTTCTTTTACTTTCTCTGCATACGTTTTCTTTCCATCTCACCACAATGCACAAATATGGTAACTAGTGTTGCATTGAGCTTATTTCCTACAATATAGTGTAGAGACTTGTACTTAATATATAACAGAACTGTCAGTGGCACCCAGGGCTGGTGCAAGCATTTTGTGGGCCCGCAACAAGGTTCACGTTGGGGACCCTACTCAAGAGAACATCAAGTGTGACCACATTGCCATTGCATCCCCTTCCCTGTCAAGCTCATCCAGCACCATTTAACCACTAGTGTCACTACATTCAGATCATTAAGAATTGATGTGCCAAGCCACAGACTGGCATTTAGTACCAAGGTTACATTTCGATAAGCCCCTGTACTACAGTACGGTAGCTACCCACAGGTGCACACACACTGAAAGGCATTTAGTGCCAATGTTACATTATGACAAACCCTGTACCACAGAAAGAGAGCGACTCATGTACACACTGAGTGACATTTAGTACCAATGTTACATTCCGATAAACCCCTGTACCACAGCAAGGTAGTGACTCACAGGTGCACACGGCAAGGTAGCAACTCACAGGTGCACACACTGACTGGCATTTAGTACCAATGTGACATTATGAAATCCCTGTACCACAGCAAGGTAGCCACTCACAGATGCAGACACTGACTGCGTACTTAACTGCTCAGATTTTCAAAGAATGTCCAGATGTGACTCTTGTTTAGTCTGTTCCTCAATTTAGAGTTTTCTGGATTTTTTATGGCAAATCATTGATGACTGAATTCATTAAATGACAGGCATTTCTGTTTAACTTCATATACCCTTCAGAACATGCATGGTAAGACCTTTTAGTCTAACATTTTAAGTTTATAAGAGCAATATTTAAAATTTGCCCAGATCTTTGGGACTGGAACCCCATTATCTGTGGCTTTGTCCAGATTTTGTGCTATGAGATCGAGAGCTACAGCTGGCATTTAGTAGCAATGTTGTTACATTATGACAAGCCCCTGTACCGCATCAAGGTAGCCAGTCCCAAAGAGGTACACAAAGACACCCACACTGACTCCCCACAAAGACACCCACACTGACTGGCATTTAGTAGCAATGTTGTTGCATTACAACATGCCTCTGTACCGCATCAAGGTAGCCAGTCCCACAGAGGTACACAAAGACACAGACTGATGCACACAGAGACTCCCACAAAGACACAGACTGATGCACACAGAGACTCCCACAAAGACACAGACTGATGCACACAGAGACTCCCAAAAATTTACAGACTGACACACACAGAGACTCCCACAAAGACACAGACTGACGCACACAGAGACTCCCACAAATTCAGACTGACACACACAGAGATTCCCACAAAGACACAGACTGACGCACATAGAGACTCCCACAAAGGCACAGACTGATGCACACAGAGACTCCCACAGACACAGACTGACACATACAGAGACTCCCACAAAGACAGAGTGATGCACACAGAGACTCCCACAAAGACAGACTGACGCACACAGAGACTCCCACAAAGACATACTGTCCCACAAAGACAGACTGACCCACACAGAGACTCCCACACAGAGACTCTCACAGAGACTCCCACAGAGACTCCCACAAAGACACAGACTCCCTCACATAGGACAGAAGCACACTTGCACAGACACCCACAAAAACACCCACACAGACTGAGACAAAGTCAGACTCCCACACAAAGACAAAGACTCCCACGCAGACACACACAAAGACACAGACTCAGGACAGAAGCACACTAAAACAGACACTTGCACACAGGACAGACACCCACACATGATAAAGAGTGCAGTACAGCAAGACTGAACATTAACACCCACACAGACACAGGACAGAGGCACCCACCCTCACAAGTACAGAGACAAGGCCAGGACAAATGTACTACAAGATTGAACATAAGCCCACACAAGATTAAGTCAGCACTACCACAAAACAGAACAGACACCACTCTCAAACACAAGACAATGACGGCAATATAGCAAGACTTAAACAAGCAGCATTAGATAAACTGACATCACTCAAGACAATTACTGACATGCAGAACAGTCACACTGCAGATGTACACAACACAGCTATGGTACACAGAAAAGGCTACAGACAACATACAAGGGAAAGCCATGTTAATTACTCAGCCTGAGGCAGACTCAAACCCAAACAAACCCAAAAGAAAGCCATGGGGATTACAGAGCCTGAGGCAGGCAGACTCAAGCCCAAATAAATACACAAAAGAGACATGGGGATTACTGAGCCTGAGGCAGACTCAAACCCATGCACAAGAGAGTAATGGGGATTAGTAAGTCTGACATAGGCAGACTCAAACCCAGAGAGAAAAAGGTGAAGACCAGAGTGTCATTCATCTTCCATATGTAATTACCTCTTCAGCTTCTGACTGTTGCCACTTGTCTGTTCTTCCTGCGCTTCTCTCCTAGCCCCCGATGAGTCCTGCTGCTCCCAACTGTCCTACCATCCTGATGAGTCCTGCCACTACCCTGCCGCTCCACACAAGTTCTGCCACTCCTGACGAGTCCTGCCACTCACGACAAGTCCTGCCGCTCCTAGCTGCCTTTGCCTAACATCCTGCTAGTTCCATCCTCATGGTCCTACCTGTTGGAGGTACTCAAACAAAATGTGAATACACAGCATACAAGCCACACTAAGGTACTACCTGAAATTACTGCCTGACAGCATTATAAAAGATGACTGGAAAGGAAATATGAGCACATACCTAACCTACAGTTTTACTGGGATCTTACGAATTTTCTTCCGGACTAAGTCTTCATTGAGGCTGCCATGTGATACACTTTGTCCCACTTCATGCTCAATTGAGAGCACAGCTAAGCCTGAAAGTCTCTCCTGACTCATTGACGAATGCAGGTATGGCTTTATGAGTTTCAGCTTAGAAAAGCTGCATTCTGCAGTAGCCATTGTAATGGGTGCAGTCAAATAAATGTGCAGTGAAACATAAGTATTTATATATATGTCTTGCAAGTGGTTGTGAATAAGGAAATTTAACACAGTCAGTGGTGATGATTCATTATCAATCATTCGAGAAAGGCTTTTAAGTTCGTGATCAAATCAATATCACAGTGGCCACTTATCCTGTCAGTCAGTTGTTCTTGTTACAGCAGTGTGTCTTCTGCAACATCACTCAAGGCTTTAATATTTGATAAAAATCCAAAGGCCTTATCAAACTCTGAAAGCTGCTGAAACTGGTCAGTAAATTATTGGATTGTTGTGTCCAGCAGCACATTGAAGAACTTTACTCGTACTTTTACCACTGGATCCTGTACAGTCTCATCTTCTTCATAGTCAAAGAATTGTTTTACTTTCCTCTGTCTCTTTTCGTGAAATGTGGTGCCAACATCCAGTTCTTCCACTATCTTGGAGGCTTCTCCCATGGCATGTTGAAATCACATTTCTCTGTAATTCTTTAGCAGGTCCATAGTGGATGCCAGCACTTTGACACATGTTGAAATATCAACAGATGGACTCTGCAGAACTTTGCTTGCATGCTGCTAAACGCCAGAAGTCTTAACCTCAAGATGCATGCACTCGAAGCTCTCCTCAGTATGGAGAACATCGATATCTGTGCAGTGACAGAAACCTGGTTCAAGGCTCCAGAGAGCACCCCAGCACTACCAGGCTATACCTCGTATCATGCTTTTCGACCCCAAAACCCAGACCGAACCATAAAAGGAGGGGGAGTTTCCATATTTATCAAGGATATCCACACCTCCAGGTTAGTGGCATTGCACGAAGTATCGGAGACCATCCATGTGCAACTAACAGTGGGCAAGACTGCTTTTCAGTTTATAGCATCCTACAGACCACCCTCTCAAAGTCAGGAATCCCATTCGGCTTTCCTGAAAACATTGGAGAACATGAAGATCTCTCCGAACACCATTATATTGGGCGACTTCAACTACCCAAACATTGACTGGGAGCACTACTCAAGCCCCAGCACCTTAGCCCAAAGATTCCTGGAAATTATAAACTCAAATGCTATGGAACAACTAGTCACCACTCCCACAAGAGGGGACAACATACTAGACCTGATCATTACCAACATGGGGACCCTATGCTCCACACCAGAAGTATATCCCTCATTGGTAAGATCAGACCATAAATTAATTTCACTGGATGCCCACATCCCGATCCCACCCCCAGCCCAGAAAACCACAGTGAAAAACTTCTCAAAAGCGAACTTCTCACTTCTCAAAACTGAAGTGGAATCCTTCAAGGCCCCAGGGCCAGTGGAAACTACAGCCCAAACTGCAGAATCCTATATAAATGCATTCTACGGACATCTCCAGGAATGAATTGATCATGCTAGCCCAAACAAAACCAAAGCCCAATCATCCAAAGGCAGGCGTCCAGTCTGGTGGACCCCTGCCATAAATAAACTGTACAACAGAAGGAGGAAGCTACTACATGATAGAGCAAAATCCCTAATAGGGAAGGCATCTCTGATCAGTATTAGCAAAAAATTATGATCCCTCATAAAATCCTCGAAGGCCAGCTTCGAGAGATAAATTGCATAGGACACCAAAGACAATCATAAGGCTTTTTTCAGTTATGTTAGAAACCTGGGATGCAACTCCCAGACTTGTTCTGAGTTGATTCTAAATGACAAAAAAATACACTGAACCCACAGACATTGCCAATATCCTGGCAGACAGGTTCAGTGCAAACTTCTCCACCCCCTCCCCACCAAAAGAGCAAGTATCTATCCCGGCAGAGGGCTGCCTCCCAAACATCTCAGATGCTCAGGTGAAGGCTGCCCTCTCCAAAGCAAAAAACACTGCTTCCATGGGACCAGATGGCATCCCAGGTTGCGTCCTACATGAACTACAAGAGGAACTAATCCCTCAAATAAAATGGCTATACAGTCTCAGCCTCACTACAGGATATGTGCCCACAGAATGGCGTACAGCAACAGTGGTCCCACTCCACAAAAGTGGAACCTCTACAGACCCTGGAAACTATCGCCCCATAAGCCTGACTAGCTTAGTCTGCAAGGCTATGGAGAGGATCATCATGGAGCTCATAAACAAAGACATTGGGGACTTACAGACACTAGATCCTACCCAGTTCGGCTTTGTCAAGGGCAGATCCTGCCTTTTGAACCTGGTTGACTTCTTTGAAATAGTCACCAAAGCCATAGATGAAGGGAAGGTAGTCCACACAGCCTATCTGGACCTTGCAAAGGCATTTGACACAATACCCCACTCGGGCATCATAGATAAGCTATCCAGCTTAAATATAAACCCCTATGTCACAAGATGGGTCGCAAACTGGCTCAAAGACAGAACCCACAGAGTGAGAGTTGCTGGAGCCATGTCAGACTTGAAACCGGTCACAAGTGGCATCCCACAGGGTTCTGTCCTGGGACCACTCTTGTTCGGTATATACTTTTCCGAGGTAAGGGCAAACGTGGGAGGACTATGGCTCACCAAGTTCGCAGATGACTGCAAACTGGGCCCCATAATCAACTCTCCAGCTGACACAAACATCCTTCAAAAAGGTCTCACAGAGACAGATAACTGGTGCCAGCACCATGGTTTAAAGCTAAATGCCAAAAAATGTATAGTCATACCCTCTGGCAAAAACAATGTGCCCACAAATTACCACATAGGCGGAAACCCATTAAGGACAGAGAAAGTTATTAGGGACCTGGAGACCCAAGTTGATAGCAATCTCTCCTTTGAAAACCACATTGCCAAAGTGGTTAGAAAGACCTTCTACATAGCCCACCTCATCATGAAGGGTTTCACATCTAGATCAAGAGAGGTAATCGTGCCCCTTTATTCATCCCTCATCAGGCCCATCATAGAATATAATGCCCCTTTTGGGATGTACCTTACACGACACCTGCAGCAATTAGAAAGACCCCAAAAGTATCTCACCAAGAGGATCAAGGGTCTCAAACAGATGCCATATGCTGCTCGGTTAAAAAAACTCCAGCTCTACTCAGTTGCATACCGCCTACTTCGAGGCGATCTATGCCTGACATACAAAGCTATGTCACATCCAGAATTAATGGACATGCTCCACCTCAGTAAATCTAAATCCCTTAGAGCCACACGCTCGAGGGACTTGAACCTCAGCACAGAAATAAATAGAACTTGCTGGAGGGACAGGTTCATAACCCAGAGGCTCCCTTCGCTCTGGAATAGAATTCCAGTTCATGTGAGGCAGAGCACCTCACTGAATCTCTTCAAGAAGAATCTCGATAAGTGGATGGGGGATCATAGGTTTGTCCCAGGGATTACTCCCGTGTCACTATTAGACAGAGGCACAGTAAACTAAACCTTAAAAAGGGCACAGTATACTCAAATCAAGGAATGGCGTAAGCCATACAGAATCGGGCTAGGCTTATAATTGCCCCAGGGCAGATAGCCTAGTATGAACCTATGAACCTATGAACCTATGATTTATCACTGTCAGCACATCATACCAAACCACTAAACATACAATGAACTGGTATGACATAAGTTCTGAGCACAGTCCACTTGCTTGTTGATATGTTGCAGCATCATTTGTACGTACTGCTTGTCCTATCTCCTGTAATGCCTCAATGACTCCCTTCAATTGAAATCTTACTGCCTTGACAGAGTCTATCCTGCATTCCAAATGAGTCTCCGACAGTGACTTCACAGTGACATTTGTGTGCTGTTTTAAGATCTGCCATCGGCTTGTTGATCCTGAACAGAGTATGTAAATGTTCTGCAGACATCCAAAGAATGACACTGCCTGTACTGATGAATGCGCTCCATCACTAACTATAAGATTTAAATTATGGTAGGCACACGGCACATAAAAAGCCCTTGAATTAATCTGTTTTATCCGGGCCTGCACTTCAGCTCGTTTCCCCTTCATGTTGCTGCCATTGTCGTATCCTTGTCCTTGACAGTCATTAATGTCCAGTTGATGATTTTGAAGAGTCTGAAGAAGAGCTTCTGTAAGTCCTGCCCCAGTTGTGTCATTCACAAGCACAAATCCCAGAAAAATGTTCCTCAACTGTGGCTGCAGTCTGTGAAATATCTACATACTGAACTACTACAGTCATTTGCTCTTGATTGCTGATGTCTGGTGTGCAATCAAGAATCACAGAAAAGTACCTAGCGTCCTTCACCTTCCCTACAATAATCCTTAAAATAGCATTTGCAATCAGCTGGATAACTTCATTCTGAATGTCCTTCCCAAGATAGTGATCCATTACCTCTTTATTCTGAATACAATGCAAATGTTCAGCCATGATAGAGTTAAACTGTGACAAAAGTTGCACTTGACCTAAGAAATTGCCATTGCCATAGGTGTCCAGGGCATCAGTTGTACCACAGAATGCCATGTTCCGTTCTGTCAAGTACTGGACAACAGCAATAATGCATTCTAACACACCACGCCAGTAAGTTATCTCCTTTTCAACCACTGCTTGTCTTTTATCATCCATAGTCTGCCTATTCTTTATTCTATTGTCCAGTTCCTTCCACTTCATCATGCATGCCGTATGCTCTGGTGCTCGGTCATGGCTGTGTAAAGCTTTGGACATCACTCTCCATGTTTTGTAACGACCTGACCTGATAAGAAGGTTAGAATGTCCAAACAATTTGCATGCAAAGCAAAACAGTGCATCCTTTGAGACCGAATATGTCAGCCAAGTGCGTTTTGCTCTCTCTCCATTAGGCAGCACATGGAAATAGTTATCAGATGTAAATCTTCTTTTCTGCTCATTGACTGGGAACTGTGGTGACACCACTTACACAGGTCCATGCTGAATGGCAGCTACCCTAAACTCATCCCTAATCAAGTCTGGCCAAATCCCTAGATCCTCCAAATATGTACCCGACACTCCCTGCAAGTCATAAGCCACATCTGTCACTACGGAAGTATGGGCTCCTTCTGTATCAAAGTCTGGTGATCCAGACAACACCTCTACAGGTGAATCTGCATTTGCTGCCATGCTTTCACCCATGGTAATGGCTGTAGGTACACAGGAGGTAGCCTGTGGTGTAGCCGCAAGAAAGTAGACACTTTCTAGTGAAAGGATGCTGGCCTCACAGTGGTCAGACTGTAATGCAGAACCATTGTGTTGTCCTGAAGGAAGACTTTTTCCTGAATTTCTCTGAGTCACAGAAAAATTTCATAATGGAACCCTGTCTCTTTGCATCTTCATTCCTCTGCTGATGAAGCTTTCTTTTTGCTGCTCTTGACAAATATGTACACTTCATCTCTAACTGGGAATGGAAGTAAAGCAGAATTACTACACATGCAGACAGAGTCCTTTTGTCATACTGTTATTAAAAATGCTTAATGACTTGCATTGACGTCAGTTACTATTGCACTGCAGGCAGAAAGACTAAAGAATGACTAACCAGTAGGCACAAACAAGTAATGAGAGGCCCAGGTTACAGTTTCATGTTAAATATCGAACACTAGAGGTGAACGTCAGCTTTTTCTACACAATTCTTCCCCTGCCATCCCCCTAAACATGTGAAGAGGCCACAAATGATGCAAAAGATCAATATTACAAGCTCTCAGACTAAAGTCTGAAAGAACTAATGACTAGGAGAGGCACAAGTTTGAAGGGAACACACCAAACTGAGGCAAGACAAATGTTATGGTACAATACAGACTACACATGCCCACTACCTCTCAATCTCTTAGCAAACTTGAACAAACCAAAATCATTTGTTGAACAAAGGAGTGGAATCATGGATTTGCTAGACAACCTCATTTGTGAGGGATGTAGAAGTGGCACACAGACTGGGAGACAGACATTCCCACAGCCCCTCTTAGCACAGGATCCATGTACAAAAGCATAAATCCAGGGAATGTACTATGCATTATGTGGAGGGTATGAAACAAGAAGTCCATTTCTGTTAGTAGCCTCAGCCCTCTGCATTGTGCTATGCAATCATTTTGAGAGAGAACAGGCCAAAAACCAAAAACATCTGGACACAATTCTCACAGGCCCTATCAACCTCCTAAACTGTCAACATAATTCAGACAGCCAAAAATCTTGGATAGCAGAGCAGTGTTTGCAGTAGTATGCATTAAAGACATCAGTACATTCTGTGGAATTCTTAACCCCCCTGTCTCGGCACAATTTTGGATGAAGTGAAAACTAAATTAACAATGTGCTTATACAGTCCGTGACCCCCCCCATTTAAAAAAAAAACTCCAGGCAAACAATGGACACTGCAACATTCTCACAGGCCCTAACCACACTCCCAAACTTTCAATACAATAGCTATGGACCACGAAAAAATTGAAGTCATTGCAACAAGGCATATCAAGGACAGTTAAACAGCACTATAAACAGATAGCAGAACAGTGTTTGCATTAGCAGGCATTAAGATATCAGTACATTCTGTGGAATTCTTAACCCCCCCCCCCCCAAGTCTAGGCAGAATTCTGGATGAAGTGAAAACAAAAAGGCATAGCATAAACAATGTGCTTACAGTCCGTGACCCCCTATTAAAAATACTCCAAACAATGTACACTGCAACATTCTCACGCCCTAACCACACTCCAAACCTTTCAACACAATAAGTATGGACAATGAAAAAAGTTAAGCCATTGCATCAGTAGTACATTGTTGGTAAACACAATAGTAGCGTAACAGGGTTTGCATTAGTATACTTTCAAACATCTACACCTTCTGCAACATTCTCACAGCTGCTAACTGCCCTCCAGACACTAGGCATGGTAAACAATGCACAAGTCCTCTCAACGTCCAAAGAGCATAATTCAAACAGCCAATAATAACTGCAGAACAAGGTGTAACATCAGGGATAGTTAAACAGTACTATAAAACTAGACAGCCGAATAGTGTTTACATTAGCATGTATTAAGATATCAGGCCCCATCAACCTCCAAATAGCATAATTCAAACGGCCAAAAATAACTGCAGAACAAGCTGTAACACCAGGGATATTTAAACAGTACTATAAACTTAGAAAGCAGAACAGTGTTTGTATTAGCATGCATTAAGATATCAGTACATTCTGTGGAATTCTCACCCCCCCCCCCCACAAGCCGATGCACAATAATCCTGAATAAAGTGAAAACCAAAAACACAGGCATAGCATTAACAATGTGCTTATACAGTACGTGACCCCTATTAAAAAAAAGCTTCAGGCAAACATTGAACAGTGCAACATTCTCCCAGGCCCTAACCACACTCCCAAACTTTCAACACATAAACAACGGACAACGAAAAAATTGCAGTCATATACATTCAAAACATCTATGCCTTCTGCAGCAGCATTCTCACAGCTGCTAACCACCCTCCCAACATTAAGCATTTTAAGCAACGTACAGGCCCCATCAACCTCCTAACCTCTCAGCATAATTCAAACGCCCAAAAAACTGCAGAACAAGCTGTAACATCAGGGATATTTAAACAGTACTATAAACCTAGACAGCAGAACAGTGTTTGCATTAGCATGCATTAAGATATTAGTACATTCTGCGGAATTCTCACCCCCCCCCCCAACCGATGCACAATAATCCTGGATAAAGTGAAAACCAAAAACATAGGCGTAGCATAAACAATGTGCTTATACAGTGTGTGGCCCAACATTAAAAATCTTCAGGCAAACATTGAACACTGCAACATTCTCACAGCCGCTAACTACTCTCCCAACATTATAGGTTCATAGGTTCATAGGTAGGTACTAGGCTATCAGCCCTAGGGCCTATACAAGCCCAGCCAAAAAGGTACCCTGACTTTTGCCATCCAAGAAAATAATTTTCCTGTACCACTGTTGAGCAAAGGCACAGAAGTGATCCCCGGGGTGAATTTTCCTATTTCCCATCCAATCATCAAGATTTTTCTTGAAGAGTGCTAATGAGGAACTTTGTTTGATATAGATAGGTAGTTTGTTCCAGAGTATGGGAAGTCTCTGGGACAGGAATCTATCCCTCCAGCATGTTCTGTTTATTGTGGTGACAAGGTTTAAGTCCCTAGAGCATGTAGCTCGGAGGGATTGGGATTTCTTTAAGTGGAGCATGTCCAACAGCTCTGGGTTTGACATAGCTTTGTATGTTAGGCAGAGATCACCTCTGAGTAGGCGATATGCGATGGCGTAAAGCTGGAGTTTTTTGAGACGGTCTCCGTAGGGCATCTGTTTGAGGCTGGTAATCCTCTTTGTGAGGTATTTCTGCAGCTTTTCCAGTTGTTTTAGATGTCTTGTGAGGTACATACCAAAAGGGGCGTTGTACTCTATAATGGGTCTAATGAGTGATGAGTAGAGGGGAACAATTACCTCTTTTTTCTGGAGGAGAAACCTTTTGTGATGAGGTGTGCCACGTAGAAGGATTTCCTGACTACTGTGGCGATGTGATTATCAAAGGAGAGACTACTGTCCACCTGTGTCCCAAGGTCTCATCACATTTTCGGCATTAAGTAGCCAAAGACCTTCTGTGTTAGCCTGTACTTCAGAGAAGTAGATACCAAACAGGAGAGGACCCAGGACTGAACCCTGTGGTACTTGTCACTGGTCTGAAGTCGGATTTGGAGTCTGCTACTTTCACAGTGTGGGTTCTGTCAGTGAGCCAGTTGGCAACCCATCTTGTGACATAGGGATTTATACCTAGTTTAGTGAGTTTATCTATAATTCCAGAGTGGGGGATGGTGTCAAAAGCCTTGGCAAGATCTAGATAGGCTGTGTGAACCACCTTACCCTCGACTATGGCTTTGGTGACTGCTTCAAAGAAGTCTATCAGGTTTAGGAGACATGATCTGCCTTTTACAAACACGAACTGGGTGGGGTCCAGAGTTTTGAGATTACCAATGTCTTTGTTTATAAGTGCCATGATGATACGTTCCATGGCCTTGCAGACCAGGCTTGTCAGGCTAATGGGGCGGTAGTTCCCGGGGTCCGTGGTGGCTCCCCCCCTTGTGGACAGGGATAACCATCGCTGTGTGCCATTCAGCAGGCACAAAGCCTTAGGTGAGGCTATGATTGAACATGGTACTTAGGTGGGGTGCCAATTCATTCTGTAGTTTGTGTAGAACACAGCCTGGGATGTTGTCTGGTCCCATGGATGCTGTGTTCTTGGCTTTGGAGAGTGTGGTTTTTACCTGTGCAACTGTGATTACAGGAACTTTGCATTCTTCCGGTATAGAGATGGGCTCTTTAGGGGATGAGAGGGGGGTAAAGTTAGCACTGAATCTATCTGCCAGGATGTTGGCAATATCATTTGGGTCTGTATATTTAGTGCCATTGTGCTGTAACTCAGAGCAGATCTGTGTTACCATTGAGATTCTTGACATATAGAATGCTTTGTGGTTGTCTTTAGAATCGGTGGCAATTTTGTTTTCGTAACTAACTTTGGAAGATTTTATCAGGGATCGTAGCTTCTTACTGAGGCTGACCAGGGAGTTTCTCCACTTATGGGATTTTACTCTCTTTTGCAACAGTTTCTTCCTTCTGTTGTACAGTTTGTTTATGGCAGGCTTTTTAAACAATGTACAGGCCCCATCCACCTCCAAATTACATAATTCAAACAGCCAAAAATAACTGCAGAACAAGCTGTAACATTAGGGATATTTAAACAGTACTATAACCCTCAAAAGCAGAACAGTGTTTGCATTAGCATGCATTAAGATATCAGTACATTCTGCGGAATTCTCACACCCCCCCCCCCCACCCCAAGCCGATGCACAATAATCCTGGATAAAGTGAAAACCAAAAACATAGGCATAGCATTAATAATGTCCTTATACAGTACGTGACCCCCATTAAAAAAAGCTCCAGACAAACATTGAATACTGCAACATTCTCACAGGCCCTAACCACACTCCCAAACTTTCAACACATTAACTACGGACAACGAAAAAGTTGCAGTCATTGCATCAGTGAGTAGAACATTGCAGTTATATGCAATAGTAGTGTAACAGGGTTTGCATTAGTATACATTCAAAACATCTATGCCTTCAGCAGCAACATTCTCAAAGCTGCAAACTACACTTCCAACATTAGGCATTTTAAGCAACGTACAGGCCCCATCAACCTCCTAACCTCTCAGCACAATTCAAACAGCCAAAAAAACTGTAGAACAAGGTGTAACATCAGGGATAGTGTAAAACAGTACTATAAACCTAGATAGCAGAACAGTGTTTGACAAACTTGTAAAAAAACTCAAAACCTACTGCAAATTCAGTTGACAATCTACCAAAAGTTTCAAAAAATAGCAGCTGAAGCCAGTTCTTATCCTGAATACTTAAAAGATCCATTAATGAGCAGTACACATCCCAACCATCTGGAAAATATGCATTATACCCTTGCACAAAGGTGGAAACTTGACAGAACTTAAATTATAGGCCAAGAGCAATTCTTCCCCCACTACCTGAACTCCTAGAGGAATGCATTCATTCTCAACCAATAATTTACTTGACAAATCCCAACACGGCTTAAGGCCTCATGCTGCAACTGCCCTCCTCAGTTATACCAACACCATCAATTTACAAATGATGGTATCTGGCTTTCTCAATTTGTTAAAGGTCTTTGTCAGAGTCTCTCAACAAACTACTAACTACTCTCGCCAACCTTAATCGGATTCCCCTAGCCCTCCACTGGCTCTAAAGCTACCCAATAGGTCATAAACAGCCATAAAATGTTTTCAGTATCTACCCCCCTCTACTTCCACTCACATTAGGAGTCTCACAAGGCTACATTCTTGATCCACTTCAATTTAGTGGATTATCGACCTCAATACCGCCACATCCTTAGCACTCACAATCCAATATGCTGACATCGATACACTTGTGTTACATCTACCATGCTACAGGTCATGTCCCAACCCAGGCTGAAATAAGCTAATCTTCACCACTTACCCCATATGCCTAAGACTATTGACTTAGACAGCAGCATCTCACAAGACTGCCCACCTATCCCTGCTCTAGCCAACTACAATACCCGTCTCTGTCCCATTACTTATCTCCCCTCCTTTTCATCACCCCTATCCCATTCTCTATACCTTTTACATATACAGCATAGATACTTGTTGTTGTTGTTGTCTTTCGGCTTTTCCCGGTTAGGGGTCGCCACAGTGGAACTCCAGTCCGCTAATGATTGGCAGTAGATTTTCACAAATGCCGCGGTGCCAGCTTGACGTCCAACCTTCAACGAAGGCATGCCCATTTATGCATGTCTTTCGAATGCCCTCCCAACCATGGGGAGGACATGCAGACTCCACACAGAAGGCACTCACCGCACTCCAGCTGAGAGTTGAACGGGAGAACCTCTTGCTATGAGGCAACAACGCTACCGCTGCACCACCATGGACTAACATACAGCATAGATACTGCCAAAACAAAATCCTCTTGCCCCAAATAACTAACTTACACACTCTCCTAACCAATGGGCAATCAAAATTAAATGTATATTACATTTCACATTCCCTTATATTGTCCCTCGTGTAAACAGATAAACCAAACTTATTTTACATATTTCTAGCACCTGTGGTACTAAAAAGTATTTCTCCCTGGGCTTCCACTGAAAATGGCTTCTATCCCAGTCAGACTATCCAGTAAACAAATGTAAAATAAGTAAAGTAAAACTCGTATAACCACAGCCCCTCACCCCTCCATCCTCTTACCTCAAGAACTCTACATAAAAGCAAATGAAAACTGATAAAACCAGTCCCTACCTCCCCAATCCTCATAGCACAAGAACACCACACAAGTGAAAAACTGGTAAAATCACAGCCCCTCACCCCCATCCTCTTACCGCCAGAGCACGAACATAAAATAAAACTGGTACAACCACAACCTGATTCCCCACCCTCTTAGCACAAAAACTCTACACAAAACCAATATAAAACTGGTACAAAAACAACCCTCCCATCCTCTTAGCACAAAAACTATACACAAAACCAATATAAAACTGGTACAACCACAACCCTCCCACTCTCTTAGCACAAAAACTCTACACAAAACCAAAATAAAACTAGTGCAACCACAGCCTTCACCCCCCCAAACCCCTTAGCAGAAGAAATATGCACAAAAAACAACCCCCCACAAAAAATACAGTTAAAACTAAACCCAAAAACTTACCTTTTATGCTTTCTACAGAAGGCTGCTTCCAATACTCTGCTTCCTCTTCATGACTGAACGCTCATCTGCTCTGCTTGCCTTCCTCAGACCACTCAGTCCCTTTGAAGTTGCCCTTAAAAGGACAGTTTGTCACACCTTTTGAGAAGTTGCCCTTAGAAGGACAGTTTAAAAAGAGTAGAATCCAAAGACCATGACCGCTGCAAAGGCTTGATCCACCGCTGATCCATTCCTGATGTAGTCCGTCCTCACGCTGGTCCAAACCCGGCTCGATCTCTGAACTCTGCTGCTGCTAAGGAACACTCCTCTGTTTAAAAACAAGCAAAGTGATCCTTATCAGCTGCATCTGCCTTTTTAAAGGCAGTTTGTGCAGGAAGTGATTTGCAAGGACCAATCAAGTCCTTGCTTCATCACTTCCTACTTTAAAAGAGCTCTCTGATCATGCAGCACAGGCTGGTATGACCCTGATCCTGAGTAGCATCTTGCCCTCACCAAAAATGATACCTCAGTATAAAGAAAAAATGATCAGTTTCAACAATTGGCTAAGTTTCTGGTGTCATTCAAAGGGGATCCAGTGTCTGTCAGCCTGGGACGACATGCTTGACAAGCCGCGTTGCTTCGCAAGAGATGGCTTGCACCTGTCACCCCTAGGCTTTCGAATACTGGCCAAGGCTCTTGCTGCCCCCATAGTGCCTTTTTTAGGCAAAGCTCAAAAGTCAAATCCACCTCCGTAAACAGCACAATTAACAACAAACTGAGGGTTATGCTACTCAACGCCAGGAGTTTAAATCTCAAAATGCACATGCTCGAAGCACTCTACAGTATGGAGTGCTTTGAGCACGTGCACTCCACAGTATGGAGAATGTCGACATCTGTGCAGTAACTGAAACCTGGTTCTAGGCTCCAGAGAGCATCCCAGCACTACCGAGATACAACTCATACCACACGTTTCGGCCACAGAACACGGACCGAAACACAAAAGGAGGGGGTGTATCCATATTCATCAAGGATACCTACACCTCCAGGTTAGTGGCACAGCATGATACCTCTGAGATCATCCATGTGCAACTAAAATCAGGCAAATCTGCAATGCAAATTGTGACCTGCTACAGATCACCCTCCATGACCCAGGACCACCACACCACCTTTCTGGAGACAATGGAAAACATGAAGGTTCTACTGAACACCCTGATATTGGGCGATTTCAATTACCCTACCATTCACTGGGAAAACTACTCGAGTACAAATTCCCAGGCCCAGCGCTTCCTGGAATTCATCAACTCAAATGCCCTGGATCAGCTGATAAACTCCCCTACCAGAGATGAAAACATATTGGACCTGGTCATCACCAACATGGGCGACAGGTGTTCCACACCAGAGGTCAACCCGTCACTGGTTAGATCAGACCATAAACTAATCACTCTGGATGTCCACACCCCCCACCACCTCCAACTAAGGAAACCACAGTAAAAAATATTTCTAAAGCAAACTTCACCTTACTTAAGACAGAGGTGGTAAGTTTCACAGCCCCCACGCTAAAGGATAACGTTTCCCAAGATGCAGAAACCTTTACAAATGCACTCTATGAGCACCTACAAGAATGCATGGATTGTGCCATGCCTAGCAAAAACAAGACTCACTCCTCTAAGAGAAGGAAACCAGTTTGGTGGACCCCTGCAATAAACTGGCTATACAAGAGAAGGAGGAAACTAGTTCAGAAAAAAAGCAAATCCCAAGAAGGAAAGACATCCCTGATCAGTATCAGTAAGAAACTATGGTCCCTCATGAAATCATCCAAGGCTAACTTCGAAAGAAAAATAGCCAAGGATGCAAAAGATAACCACAAAGCCTTCTTTAGCTATGTTAAGAATCTAAGTGGCAACTCGCAGATATGCACCGAACTAGAGCAAAATAGCACAAAATATACTGAACCTACTGATATTGCCAACATCCTGGCAGATAGATTCAGTGCAAACTTCACCCCCCTCTCACCTCCAAAAGGGCCCACAACAATGCTGGAAATGTGTAGTGTCCCAAAAATCACAGAAGCACAGGTGAAAACAGCCCTTTCAAAAGCCAAAAACACAGCGTCAATGGGACCAGATGGCATCCCAGGCTTCGTCTTGCATGAACTACAGAACAAACTAACCCCCCACCTAAACACGCTATTCAACTTCAGCCTCTCCACAGGCTACATGCCCATAGAATGGCGCACAGCAATGGTTATTCCTGTCCACAAAGGAGGGGCCACAACTGACCCTGGTAACTATCTCCCCAGAAGCCTGACTAGCCTGGTCTGCAAGGCTATGGAGCACATCATCATGGAACTCATTAACAAAGACATTGGGAACATCCAAACACTTGACCCGACCCAGTTCGGCTTTGTTAAGGGCAGATCATGCCTACTAAACCTGGTTGACTTCTTCGAGACAGTCACCAAGGCCATAGATGAGGGAAAGGTGGCTCACACAGCCTACCTTGACCTCGCCAAGGCTTTTGACACCATTCCCCACTCGGGTATTACAGAAAAACTCACCAGCCTGAAAATAAACCCCTACGTCACAAGATGGGTTGCCAAATGGCTTACAGACAGAACTCACACGGTAAGAATAGCGGGCTCCAGGTACGACTCTAAACCAGTCACAAGCGGTGTCCCGCAAGGCTCGGTCCTGGGACCCCTACTGTTTGGCTTATACTTCTCAGAAGTACAGGCAAACACAGGAAGACTATGGCTAACCAAGTTCGCCGATGACTGCAAACTGGGAGCCATAATTGACTCTCCGGCTGACACGGACATCCTCCAAAAGGGCCTTACTGAGACGGACACCTGGTGTCAAAGTCATGGCCTCAAGCTAAATGCCAAACAATGCAGAGTCATCCCATTTGGGAAAAACAAAACACCCACAAATTACCACATAGGTGGCAGCCCCCTTAATACAGAAGAGGTAATAAGAGATCTGGGGACCCAGGTAGATAGTAATCCCTCCTTTGACAATCATATTGCCAAAGAAGTTAGGAAATCCTTCTATGTGGCCCATCTAATTACTAAAGGGTTTGCATCTAGAATAAGTTATAGTGCCCCTCTACTCATCACTCATTAGACCCATCATAGAGTACAATTCCCCATTTGGGATGTACCTCAAAAGACACTTCCAACAGCTGGAAAGACCACAAACGTACCTCACCAAGAGGATTACTGGCCTCAAACATATGTCCTATGCAGCCCAACTGAAAAAACTCTGACTGTACTCAGTGGCATATCGCTTACTCAGAGGTGATCTCTGCCTGACTTACAAAGCCATGTCCAAATCAGAATTGATGCACATGCTCCACCTAAAGAAATCCAAGTCACTGCGAGCCACGTGCTCTAGTGAGCTAAACCTCACCACAACAATAAATAGAACATGCTGGAGGGATAGATTCCTGTCACAGAGACTCTCCATTCTTTGGAACAAAATTCAAATTACATCAGGCAGAGCCCCTCACTAACACTCTTCAAGAGAAACCTTGATGAGTGGATGGGTAACAGAAAATACACCCCTGGGATCATTTCATTGGCTCTGCTTGACAGAGGATCAATTAATTAATCAATGGGGTGGCGAAAGTCGACACACTCTGGCTAGGCTTATAAATGCCCTCGGGCAGATAGCCTAGTACCTACCTATGAACCTAAAAAATAAAAAAAAACAAGGACTTAGTTCGCAGGCTGCTGCAGCCAATCAGATCCCTTGTTTCAGAGAGCAGACCTGATTGAGTGCAGCTTGCCTGTGAATCCAAAAAAAAAAAACGGAAACACAGTTTTGATTTTCGCGGTGACGGCAGGTTCCAGGAAGCAGGACTATGCAGATGTCCACGAGGAGCCGAGCCGAAGCAGAACAACGCCGGTCAGAGCAACCCGCGGCTGCTGAATGGGGGCCCTCATTTGTGGGGAGGTAATCAGGGGCTCCTCACGGCCGCAGGTTTCATGGGTGCCTAACGCTGGCTATGGTGGCACCAACATTAGAGTCAGAGGGGTACAAATCAACATAAGCAGTACAAGAGCTGGGTGGATGTTGTTCCATAGTTTCCAAAAAAATAGTTCACAGCCAAGCAGGCCACAGAGGGCCAGTTAGCTTACACAGTGGTAGGATTTCTATCAAGACTTTTGTAGATCTTAGTTTCTTAATGGGTTTAAGTTACAACATGGTCTGCTGGGAAGAAGACATGTACATCACCTGGTGATAGTGTTCTTTCTGAGGTGATAGCTGGTACGGTGGCTGGAGTATGGAGGGATATTTATTGGAGGCTAGGCTATCACCATGTACTTATATGCATCTATACAGAGCATCATAAATAAGCAGACAGTTGTTTCATTACCCATATGCCTCCCTCTATGGTAGAGTGTGGATTTAGTAGCCTGAGTGTACCAATAAAGACCTAAAATGTAAAAAAAAAAAAAAAAAAAAAACATCATGGGCATTCATAAGCCATGTGGTTGAAAGAAGTCCAAAAGCAGAGCTTCTACAGATTAACCAGTTTTTCTGCTACTTGTATATCCACTTTTACCCCAGTTAGGGCCATTATTGCATCATAATTTAGAAACATAGAAAGTACAAAGCAAGTAAGTCTGGAAACCATGTGTGTTTTGCCAAATACCACCATCAAGATGTACCCCCCTACACACACACTTCCAGGAGGGCAAAACATGTCAGGTTGAGGATGAACTTGTAGGTACCAAACAAGGTTGGTCTTGAAGGAGGTAAAGGTGTCTTGTTGCTTTACATGCAGGGATAGCTTGTTCCAGAGACGGGGCAACTACTGGATATTGAATCTGTCTCTCCAATGTGATTTATTTAATTGGTAAAATAATAGTAGAACGCACCAACCACAACTCAACAGGTACCAAAATCAGGTTTTATTAAGCGCTTTTGTCTCCTAGTACAAGAAGACAAAAGCGCTTAATAAAACCTGATTTGTGGTACCTGTTAAGTTGTCGTTGGTGCGTTCTACTCTTATTTTACCAGTTTTATGTGCTTGTTACTTCTTGGTTTGATTTATTTGATTGTTAGTGGAAAATCAAATACTTAGTTCACATGTTTGTGGAGCAGTTCTTCCTGTGAATGTATAAGAGATCCAGGAGAGCAGGTTCCCTAATGTCACAGAAGGCAGGAATAAATCTCCCTGCAGGAGTCTATAAGTGACAGAGTAGAAGGGCAAGGCTTTTAGTCTGTCTTAGAAAAGACCCCTTAGACTGATAATCATTTTTTAGTAAACTTTGAGGCATTTTACCTATACAATATGTCTGGGTAGGTACTTTTCCAAGGGCAGATTGTGCTCAATAATTGCTCTAATTGGACGGCGCAGTGGTGCAGCAGTAGCATTGTTGCCTCACAGCAAGAGGTTCTCTGGTTTGATTCTTGGCTGGAGTGCCTTCTGTGCAGAGTCTGCATGTCCTCCCTGTGTTCATGTGGGCTTCCTCCAGGTGCTCTAGTTTCCTCCCACATTACAAAGACATGTGTCTAGAGCTTTTCTTCCCAGGCCTCTCTTGAAAATTGGCTTCATTCCAAGTCGGAATTTCCCAGTGAACAAATGTTAAATAAATAAATAAAATAATTAGGACCGAGTACAGAAAAGCAATAGCCTTTTTTGACAACGCTGAGATACCTCTGGAAATCAGTTGTCCTATATGAAAGGATTGCCTAGCTACTATTGCTATTTGGTGGTCAAAGGAGAGACAGATTTGTCAACCTGGATAACATGGTCATTTTAGAGAGAGGAGCCAGCTATACCGCAAGTTGTAGATGAGGGGTGTTTCACAAAGGTGATTATGCCATACTTTCCTGCATTTAATTTAAGTCCTTTCTCAGTATTGTGGCTAGGCTGGGGTGAAGTGCACATCTGTCCTTGGAGCAGTGGCTGATATCATTGTTGTTTCTAGAATGCATCCCCTTGTTTGGTTATTTGAGTATAAGCTCTTTGTCACTGTTTTGACAGCTTTGACTTTTTGCTGGAGTCCTTAAAGGGGTGTCACTCTGGGTTTTACCCATGGTACCAATTGACCTAGCTATGGCTAGATAAAGATGATCCAATTAATGTCTAGGATTGATACATAAGTACTGTGCATCTGTGCCATATTAATGCTTGAAGAATTCACTGTGTGAAACACCACACAGTGACTATGATGTATATATCAAGCACTGAACAGTGCTGGCAGTCTGAAAAAATAACTTTATAATTAAAATATGGCATAGTGCTGATGGGAAAAGTAAAGCTAGGCTGCTCTGCAGGTGGAACAGTGCTACAAGAGGCATGTGGCCAACATGATGACTGTCACAACCAAGGCAAGCTAGATTGGTTAAGTCAGTCTATACTCAGGAATGTAATACAGTGCTACATAGCTGCATCTAACACAAATCTAGTACAAGAATGGCAGCATATCTGTCATCAGGTACATGTGTGTGCACAGCAAAGAAATAAACTTGTTCATCATGTAAATTGGGTAGAAATGTGGAAAGAGTAGAACAGCAAACAGAGGCAAACACACAAGGGTAACTGTAAGGTATGAAAGGTGGGAGGAAGGGTAAGGTTTTATTTCCATGGAAAAATACACCGTTATAATATACAGAAAATAAGGATAGTTGGGGAAGACTATGAGAGGATGGCTCTACATGTGACAGAGGGGAATGGCAGGTAGCAGGGAAAGGCATACAAACATAAAATGCAGACTTAGACCTGGGTGGTAGACACAAAAAATGTTTGGGAGGATAATGGATTGACACAGATTGACAGAGGGTGGACAAGTAGTGATGCGGAGTACTGGACAATGAGCAAGGAATGTAAAATGACATATATGAGATGGAAGCCACTGGGATGGAGGTAGTGTAAGGTTCTGGCATGGTTAGATGTTAGAGAACAACAGTTGTCACAGAAACACAGAACTTTAATGAAGCTTTCGGGCTCTCAACCCTTCATCAGCATTACACAATATACAATTTACATCATTTAAATAGAGGAACAGTTAAAATCACATGATCATGATTTTTTTATTTTTGATGGCACACCATATAAACAGCTAACAGGAGTTGCCATGGGTACATCTGTTGCAAATACTTTTGCGAATCTTGTATTGTTTCAATGGGAGAAGGAATATATTTTGAGTAACAAACATGCACTGAATATACATGTGAAAAGCTATGTTAGATTTGTAGATGATTGTTTTTTCATATGGGATGGTGCTGAGGAAGATCTTCTTTTGTTTGTCACATATATCAATAACACTACAAAATTTTTTAACTTTAAAATGTGTTCATCATCTAATGAGATTGTATTTTTAGATGTGAAAGTGTATAAAAAGGATGAAGTAATACACACTATGGTACACAAAAAAGATGTGCATACAATAAGATATCTAGATAGTAATAGTATGCACCCCCCACATGTGTTTAAAAGCATAATTAAGTCACAGTTAATCAGAATAAGTAGATTAACAACAGAAGAGCAGGTATATTTGAATGAGACATCTATAATGAAAGCTGAATTTTTAAGAAGTGGATATTCTGAAATTATTATACAGAAAAATATTGATATGATAGCTGAGGGTAGGAAAACAAGCTATAAACCAATATTTTTAGAGGAGAATATAGATGCAAATCATGGTAATTTAATGCCTATTAAAAAGAAGGAAACAATATTAAGATATACAACAACCTTCTCAGGTTATTCTAATCAAATTAGTAACATAATACATAAAAATTGGCCTATACTTATGGCTATGCCAGAGTTAAGTGTTATAGTAGGATCCAGACCTAGTTTTGCTTACAGAAATAACCAATCTATGAAAAACATGTTGTGTTATAAGGATTTTGACATAAGGCACAGTGTTGGTTACAGTAATAAAGGGACCTATAAATGTTATAACTGCACCTGCTGTGCTGATATTTTTGAAGGGGACAATATTTTTATACACCCCACAACACATAAGAAATTTTATTTTCATGTCAATGCAAATTGTAACACCACAAAAATTATCTACCTTGCCACTTGTGTGAATTGTCAAGCATTTTATGTAGGGAAGACTATACGGAGGTTGAAAGACCGTATAATTGAACATAGGTCTGAAATAAACAGACAAATACAGACCAATGCCCTATATAAGCATATATATGAGTTCAATACACATACTTTTAGATTCAGATGTATAGATGCAATACAAGTGGGTATGAGGGCGGGCGATGTAAATAACCTTGTAGAAACAAGAGAACTAGAGTGGATAATAAGACTACAGGCTGAAACTCCACCAGGATTAAATAACACTACTAGTATAAAACCAATACTAGTTAAACGCCAATTAAATAACTTATAAAATATTATTTAAGTAATATATTATGCATAACACACTATTTGTACATATTCTCATGTTTTAAACATTTCCCTTTTAAAAAACTTTTTAAAATTCATTGGCTGGTTGATCATGTGATTTTAACTGTTCCTCTATTTAAATGATGTAAATTGTATATTGTGTAATGCTGATGAAGGGTTGAGAGCCCGAAAGCTTCATTAAAGTTCTGTGTTTCTGTGACAACTGTTGTTCTCAGAGTTTTGTTCTATCTACGTGTTCAGTACAATTTATCATGGTTAGATGTTAGGCCATTTTAGACAGCAACAAACTCTGGTATCACTCATTTGGGTAGCCAATATCATGGGGCAGTGCTGTCCTGGTCTCCTGACATGTGGAGCCTACTAGATGTGTGATTCCACTAGCCACACAGAAAGGCATTCCACATTGCCATTGGTGGTGTCCAGTTGTTACTACAGCTTGGTAGCCACTAGCTTCAACAATTAATGTCTGTAGAGCAAGGCAGACCTCTCTAAACTACTTTTATAAGAGGAATCTTTGTAGTCCCTCTTAAGAAGTGGCCATGACGGATACTATTGACCCCTTCTGGTCACCTCCAGCAAGACAGCCACTGGCAGCCACTGAAGACCCAGTACCAGAAGCATCTGCCATAGCAAACCGAGGTACCTGTGCTAGTGTTCCACAACCAGACCTACTGAAGGGTGATATGATAAGGAAAAATGATCATACGTGCGGTACAAATGCAGCTGTAGTTGTACAGTGAATTGTAAAAGATGCCATAGCACTCACTGCCTTGACAGTCACTCCTGCCTTCTGCAATGTCCATCTATGTTAGGTTGCCACTCATATACAGTTGGAAAACAAAATATGCATTCCTAAGTTCAAATGCAGGACAAACAATGTAGTAGAAGAGAATAATACAGAAGCTGTGTACAGTATAGGTCTGTCTCTCTCCTTAACCTCTGTCACCACTGATAAATAAGGTCTGGGTGGTGTCACCTTAGATCACTATACCAATGCCAGTGCTACATCTATTCCAGCACTGCTCAGCAGAATGGAGAATGCCAATGGCATCAGTCAGCATCCTGGCAAGCTTGTGCCAGACATCTACCTTCTTCAATGGGCCATCAGATTTGTCAAAATTCCTGTGCAGAAAGAGAACTTCTCTCTCTCTCTCTCTCTCACTGGTGTACTCTGTTGTAGCCATGAATTCCACAGTATTTGAAGTAGCCATAGCTAGTCACTCTGATCCACTTGTTGTTGTTGTTGTTGTTGTTGTTGTTGTTGTGTCTTTCGGCTTTTCCCGGTTAGGGGTCGCCACAGTGGAACTCCGGTCCGCTAATGATTGGCAGTAGATTTTTACGTGCTAAGTTGCCAGCTCTGACGCACAACCTTCAACGAAGGTATGCCCATTCATGCATGTCTCCACACAGAAGACGCTTTAGCTGAGAATCGAACAGGACATCTTACTGTGAGGCGACAATACTACTGCAGCACCACCACCACAGTCAAGGATCAAAATGGTAGCCCTGCATATGTGGATGCATGTTTATGGATTATGTGTCATGCAATGCAAAAATGCAGAGAGGTGATATTGTATGTCTGTAGTGCCCTATCACGGCAATAAGAATGGATATTGTTCTGCACCATAGCACTATGAGCATATACATGTCATGCATTAGCATTCCGGTCACATGCTTCATGGTTACTGTGATGTGCATGGCTACCACCAGCATATTTATTTATGCACACAATTTGTTAATTGGTAGTACAGTGCATTAAGCCAATCAGAAAAGTGAGGATAAGTAGCTTCATTAGTTTAACTGCCACAATAACTGGCCATTGTTGGGATGATATAAAGAGATGGTGATGATTCATGCAAAATCCTTCATTACATACAACTGTGGATTAGAGGAATTTCAATAAAGATTCTGAAGATATCAGCTTCATAGAGTTAAGGAAGGAGTCCTGTCTGGTATAGTAGCTCAATAAGAAGAAATCCTGTGGTGAATGCCAGTCACACTCAGGTAAATGTTGTTATGTACTTGTTCCAGGGAACCAGAAAAACTGGCATGATGCTGCACTACTGTGGCATGGCTACAATTTGTAATTGGAAGGCTGTGCGTAGCACTAAATGTAGCTGATAGGTGAAAAAAGAGGGCCATGACCATAAGTAAGCACATCCAAAATTATGCCATACACAGCCTTTGACTGATATGTTTTGTCCAGAGATGTTCCTATACTAGCATGTTTTTTTTAATACTGTTTTGTTCCATTTAAATCACTGTTTCGAGTGAATCTGCTTGGCCAGTGCTGGAAGCAATCTTAGAATCAGTTATAATTGATATGTGTGTACAAATTGCTACAGGTTTGGAGAACTAGGGCATTAGATTTCACCTAGGTTTCATTGGTTCTTTTGTTGCATTTATTTTGTGGGGCCCAGCTCAGCCTTCGACTTCTTAAAGAAACTGCAGAGAGGTGAATCACATGACCTTCATTGTTTAACTAGCTGCTGCATCTGAAAACCGAGGAAAAAAGCCAGGAAAGTATATTTATATGCACTTAAGATGTCCAGCTGTTCCAGCCATTTTGAGCTGTTTTTGTATTGTCCATTACCATTTCACATTTTAGGTATTTTTTTTTTTTTGCTGTTTTTGTATTGCCTGTTGCTATTTTTTATTTTTTGTGCTTAGGTATTTTGAGTTGTTCTTTTGCATTGTTTGAACTATTCCTGTAGAATTTTAGTTGTTTTCAGTTAACAGTGCCTTGACCGCTATTGCTGGTTATGTTTCAGCCATTTAGACCTATCTTTTTCACATAGTACTGTTTTGTTCCATGTAAATCACTGCCTGGAGTATTCATTGCTTCATCTTCAGATTTCACCTAGGTTTTAATTAGTTTTTTTTTTTTTCTGTGTATTTAGTGTGTGGAGCTACAATGAACACACTGCAGCAATAATTGTATTTCCATTGCTGCTTGTATGAGCAAGTAAAATTCATTCTTATATTACAGGAAGGAAACTTTATTATAACATTGGTGACTTACTGATCCATTTCCACTTTGCCTAAACTGCTTGACCACTTCTGTTGATTTACATGAGCTTCCTCTTAGCTGCACTGATCTACACAGCGTAAGCAATGTTGGCTTACTATGAACGTAAAACCACTCCAACTAATGTCCATACATGTAATATTTCCCCGGTCCCTATTTAGATCCTTACTTACTTTAACTATAGAAGTATTGGTTATCATAGGGAGCCAACACACCTCACCCCTCTGTTATAACCTTACATTAAATCTAGCATCACTGGTCATCACACAACTCCCCTCTATTGCCAGCCTTATAGCAGTCAGAATTCTGAACTGCCTCATACTACCTGATAGCAAAATCCACTAAAGCTAAAGGACTCTCTCTGTGACAGCTGTAAATATTTAATTCAACCAGAGGTGTCCCTGTCTTAGCCAGCTACACGCAGTGAGCTTAACACTGTCATACCCCCACCAGCACCTATGCAATGTCCACAGATTGCAAATTTGAAATTGTCTTAGCAGATGCCATTAACACCATCTTTACCAAACCCTTCTAGGACTGCAAAGACTAGACATCAGTCTAAACCCTCATATTTATCTCATGCATGTAACCCAGCATCAACAGCTCATATTTGACATACTGATCGCACTGGCACTATAGGAAATACCGACACTAACAGAGATCAGATAAGTAGCAAGCTAGTTCATCTGGCAATGTCCTAGTTATAGGTTACTCCACAGTTACAGACATAGATGCTCCTCCACCCACCAGGCTGAGAAAAGACAGGGTACTGTCAGTTGCTGCTCCAGTGCCAGGATAGCTAATGTCATTAAAGCCTTCAGGTTCCTTCACCCCATGTACACATATAACCTGTCATTGTGCATGTGTAAGTGAAGTACTTGAAATGTACCTCCTTGGGTCACTACTCAGAGGCAATCCCTGCTTAACATACAAAGCTATGTCAAACCCAGAGCTGTTGGACATGCTTCACCTAAAGAAATCCCAATCCCTTCGAGCTAAACGCTCTAGGGCCCTAAACCTTGTCAACACAATAAACAGAACATGCTGGAGGGATAGATTACTGTCCCAGAGACTTCCCATACTCTGGAACAAACTACCTATCTATATCAAACAAAGCTCCTCATTAGCACTCTTCAAGAAAAATCTTGATGATTGGATGGGAAATAGGAAATTCACCCCGGGGATCACCTCTGTGGCTCTGCTCGACAGGGGCACAGGAAAATTATTTTCTTGGGTGGCAAAAGCCAGGGTACCTTTTTAGCTAGACTTGTATAGGCCCTAGGGCCAATAGCCTAGTACCTACCCATGAACCTATGAACCTATATGAAGCTGGACATGGTAGAGCTATCTGGGTATGCATCTGGAAAGAGTGGGAAATTAGTATTGAACAATAAACTACTCTCACCATGAATGATGCCATAATACAAAGAAAAGATATCTGACTTTATTTTTTGTTTTAATTGCTGGTGTCATTTTAGGAGGATCTGGCATATGAGTTAGTTGACAACCCTGGGTATTTTGCTAGGGATTGTCTGCATCCCTCTTCTCATGGCTTTCGTACATTGGTTAAGACTTTTTCTTCTGCCATAGTGTCTTTTTCTTGGCAAGGCCAGTCCCCTCAAATTACCCAAATAAGTAGCACTGCCCAATGCCAACACCCTTAAAAAGAAGTTGCATTCCTTACAGGCATTCCTAACCCTTGAAAATATTAATATATGCCTAGTTACTGAAACATGGTTTCAGAACAGTGAAAACACCACCACAGTGTAGAATTTTAATGTAGAATTCTATCTGGTGAGGGCATATCTGTGTTCCTTGAGGTGAAATTGTTTCTTAGGAATACAGATATGCTTCTACCAGCTACAGTGACCCCTGAGGACATTGATAACCTATTAGTGGACTAATTCAACTCAAACATTACCCACTATCTAACCTAAATGACTGGCAGCTTATTAGCATGCCTACCACTGAAATCACCTCAAAGCAAGTTCTAATCTCTCTCTATCTCTCTCTCTCTCCAAGACTAAAACACTAGCTATATCACTAGCTCTATGGGCCCTGACAACTTGCCAGGTTGCCTTCTTGTCAGTGTCAAACACTGCCTGGATGACTCCATATTATGTCTATTCCATATCAGCCTCTCCAATAGATTTCTGCTAGAAGTACCTAGAACTGCTGTAGTCATCCCACTGCACAAAGGGAGACCGACTATTGACCTGGGCAACTATAAGCCTATCAGCCTCACCAGCCTTATCTGTAAGGTAATGGAGCACTTCATTATGGACCAAATCTCATAACAAGGGCATAGACAGTTTTCAAACCCTGGACTCTATCCAACGTGGGTGCATTAAAGGGAGATCCTGCATCTTAAAACCTGATGGACTTTTTTGAACGGGTCACTAAAGCAGTAGACTCGGGTTAATCAGTTCTCATGGCATAATTGGATTTGGCCAAAGCCTTTGATACCATTTCACACTTGGGCATCTTTGATAAGCTAATCAAGTTAAATATAAACCCCTATATTATTCACTGGATAGCAAACTGGCTCACTGACAGAACCCAATCTGTTAGTGTTGCAGGCACATGCTCAGAGTAGTTGCCAGCAGTTTACTATTGCTAGATCGAGTCTTACAGAGTTGAAACTCAGAATCATGAAGAAGAAACACTGAACCTCCAAACTCCCAAAACCTACAACTGTGGAAATAATTGAATCCCAAAATTCTGTACTGCTCCAGACCCAGGAACAAGCAGCAAAACTGCTATTCTGATTTGTCTGCAACAGTATTGTTTAAGAGTACAAAACAGTCATGTATCATTTGTATATTAGTACAATAAGTCAGCCTAAATACCATAATATACTCATGATTACAATTACAAACAAAATAACAATTGTACCATCAGATATTGCAATACAGCTCAGGTATCTGACATCCAACATTAGTTGTAGAAATGCAGTGAGATAATTAATATCTATGCTGTTATCTGCTATTCATCAGTAAATATGGCAAACTTAAAGCTATTGTCTTACAATTTCATTTACATTCTCAGTTGTAGCTATTGGCTAGCAGGACCTGCGAGAACTCTAAATTCTTAAGACAGTTAAGATACAAAATTCAGTTTTTTGAAATTGACAAAATGTGGCCTGTGTACCTACATATCTTAGGAAAATATTTTTTTCTAACCATAACAGGATATAAGTCAATACAATCCTATTAATATTTTTAAAATGGAAGATCACAGAAGTCAACATCTTTTGTCTGAGATCTGTGCTACTGCTAAACTAATGTAACATTTAAAAATATATATATCTGCTAATATCTATCTGTTTGAAAGCTTTAGTGCTGTAGCTTTGTGACAACACGTTTCATGATCTCATCATAGAGTTTTTGCTTATTTTGACTTGACACAGTTATTGATTAAGCATAAGTAAAAAAATATTCCTAACTCCCTCTATCAGAGCTCAAAACTTCACAATATAATATGTTTTTCTTGTCAAAAATTACTGAAACTTACAAATAAGTCAAGTGACAATTTTTACCATGCAGTAGCCTCTTAATACACACACACACACACACACACACACACACACACACACACACACACACACACACACACACACACACACACACACACACACACTAGCAATGGCATCTACAAAAGCACTGGAGGCTATATTTTTATGTATTTTTTACTTGTCTGTTAGTTAGCAACCCATTTTAACATCTGTGGAGCCAAGCCAGTGTTTATGTGTCGGTGTAATAGCTTCATACTACAGTCCTGATTGTTTTTTGTCACACGTTTTTAGCTTTGAGGGTATTAAATGCTGATCTAATCATTTTTTTATTATTTTATTTTACATTTGTTAACTGGGGGTGTCTGACTGAGCCAAAAAGGCCCTTTTTCAGCAGAGGCCCGGGGAGAAAAGCTCCACATAGAAAAATTACAGATACATTTATTTATTTAGACATGATCAGTATACACACAAATTACAAAAGACATGGTTTTACAGTGGTATGCAGCACATCAACAGTTACAGTGAAGAAAACAAACAAAAAAATATTAATTTAAAAATAAAGGTAATTAATTGATTTGTGGTGTACAGCTGAAATTTGGAACATAGGTAGAATGCATACATAGCACACAGGTACAGTACATACATCTTAGATTAGCCAGTGTTTGTGAGTAAGATTGAAAACTATTATCAAGTACTCTAGGTTTAGTATGTGTACCTTATCCGCTTTCACTAGCCTGGGAAGCAATCATGGCACTGCCAACTTTGTTTGAGATGTTGCCTGATGAGGTCTTTAAAGGGGGCTTTAGATTATGTGTTTTGAATGCTAGTGGGGACAGAGTTCCATTTTTTAGCCACTGAACTACTATATAGTGCATCTCCAAAGCTATTGTAGTTGTTGGTGACTTCTAGTAGTAGTTTGCTTGATGATCTAAGAGGCCATTTGGCTGAGTGATGTTGTACTAGGTTTTTGAGGGCAGGACACATATTGGGGAGGTAATAGATCAAATGACAGAGGCAGAGCTGATTGTAGGTTAGGATGTTGGGCAGTTCAAGCCAGTGGAGCTGTCTCAAAGCAGTACAGTGATGAGTTCTGTATGAGCAATATGCAGCAAAGCTGGCAATTCTGTTATAGCAGGCTTCCATTTTGCTTAGTTCAGTTTTGTTGAGATTAGTCAGAATGGGAGATGCATAGAGTAGGGTGGATAGAAGTTGGGAGCGAGCAATGGCTGATCTTGTGTTATTGGTAAGAAATGGTTTGATATGGTAGAGTGATCCCAGTATGGCATATAGTTTTTTAATAGTTAAGTTGAGATGACTATCAAATTTTAGGTGGGAGTCTATGGTTATTCCCAATAGCTTAGCCTGTGCCACTGGAGTGATTGGAGTAGCATTTGTGGAGTAGATAGTGAATTGACTGTTATCAGTTTTTTTTGTTAGAACTGGTTATACTCATAAGCTGAGTTTTCTTTGGATTGAGGATAAGTTGGGCTTTGGTAAGGTAGTTTACAACGTCAGAGAATGCTAAATGAGTTGTTTGCAGGAGGGTAGGAATGTTTTGTGCAGCACAGATTAAGATAGTGTCATCTGCATACTGAATGATAGATGCATGCTATGTGGAGGTATGGAGGTCATTTGTGAAGATTTTGAATAGTAGTGGTCCTAAGATAGAACCCTGTGATAGAATCATCTTGACTAATCAAGAATGACATCACCTAATTTAGACAGATTTAAACTGTCTATGAAATGACATACATACATACATACATACATCAGACCTCTCAACCTCTTAGAGCAAAAAATCTGGACAAAGCTTAAAATGATGGGGGGACAAATAGGGACGGATTTTAAATATTGTTCTTACAAACTTAGGAAAGTTGATAGAATAATAGGTTTTGCATTAGCATGAATTTTCTGAAGGATGTGGAGTCTTAAACTCAAATGTCTGCCATTATTTAATGACTTCAATCCTCAGCTATTTGCCAGAAAGGAACAGATTTTAGGAGGAACACACCAAAAATATGAGTACAAAATCTGGACAGTCTGCAAAAATCTGTACAGTTGAGAGGTATGTCATACATACATGCATCAATTATACACCAGAGAGAGGGAGAGAGAGAGATAGAGATAGAGAAAGAGAGAAAGAGACATAAAGAGAATTAGACACCATTGAAACAAAGTCTTTGCTTTGTCATGATTACTGGATCCAAAACACTATGGACAGGATTCAGAAGCAGGCCCAACCACAAATGGTAAGGCTACAAAAAAAAAGAGCCTAAGCATGACTGCAGAAATCAGCGATTCAAAGACATATTAGCCACAACGAGGAAAGAGTTCATTATCAGCTAATCAGCATGTCTCAGAATTGCTCAGTAATCACACAAAAGTTGACAAGCCCTTTTCTGCTGCCCTTACAGTAATCACTGCTGGCATCAGATTCATCATGTTAACACAGACATCTGCCCCTAATTCATTATTCATTCCCATACACACATACACATCCAAGCACATAGGCGCACCCACTGTCACACATGCACACACACACACACACACACACACACATACACACACACACACACACACACACACACACACACACACACACACACACACACACACGCACACACACACACACACACACACACACACACACACACACACACACACACACACACACACTGTCATACCTCTTACCTGCCCCTGATTTTACAAAACATCCATGGTTTGTCACTCTACCTTGTAGTGACAAATGAATGCAGTCATTCAATAATGCCAGTCAATAAAGTTTCATTCTTCTTAATGTTCAGAAGATAAATCCTGATCGAATACCTATTTCGTTATTAACTTTTTTAAGTGCATTAGAGTACTATTTAGAAAGACTCCTTGGTGTCATCTAGTCTCTATCCCTGACTTTGAGTGGAAGTCTTCATAGACCATTATAAACAGTCAGTGATATCAGACATTAGAGCTTCATACACTTGTCAGCATTCAGTGCTACATGGTGCAGAACCCGTGTTCTATTAACTTTGCATGTACATTAGTGTATTATAAAAGATTGTCTTGGTGTCTAGTGCTCCCCCCTACATGTCTTTTGTACTGTACAACCTGTTTTCTATTAACTTTTGAAGTGACTTATGGTTATATTTAATAGTCACTTGTGTCTTACGTCCTCACTCAGTATTTCAGAATTTGACCATTAGTGAAGAGGAGTTTAAGTATAATAGGCACGCCGCCCCCAAACAACAGGCATCCCCCCACACACTATCACCCAATTGTGCACATATTGGGTGGGATTTGTCATAATAGTTAAGGTATTTACTTCACAGACACAAGGTAGAGAGCTTGATTTTCACCTTTGAATGGAAATCAGCTTAAAATGTTCTGCAAGGGCAGCTAGCCTAGTACTTATCTAGGAACCTATGAAAGTGGACACCCATCCATTTACTCATGTACACACACACTCACCTATTTGCTAACTAACCCCAGGCTCACACATGCTTATATACTCTGTTTTTCTATACAAATAATATGTTAGTGTTTAAAAAAAATACATGCTTTACTTGCCTGTAAATGTAATTTAGCTGTAAGGAAACATTTTACATTGACATCTGTAATAATGTTCTATAAAATGTATACCATAGTTATACACTGCTATACCTCATATGCACTGTGAATTTTAACTTATGTATTTTATGTATTAATTTGTATTAAGTAGCATGTGTTTTTATACCAAAAGATAGATTTTAGCCATTTCCTGTGTGCTGTTATTTGATACTTGACACACAAGCACCCTCAGATATAATAAAAACTATCAGCATTTGGCACAAGTACTTGTCTGCCACAAAAAAACAGGGTATACAATAATGACATTAGTATCCTCTTTGTGTGAGTGCCATATTGAAGCCTTGTTGGTGTTACTGCTGTTGTCTAGTAACACAGCAACTCTCTCTAGTTAAATTGTACATTGACTTTTAGTCTGAGTATTGAATTTTTGCTGCGAGTTTAATAAAGAAATTGCCCAACACAATGCATCTGAAATTCCCAGGTGCAACTAACACTAGGTAAGACTACTCTCTTTGCCAGTTGTTTTTATTTACTCATTTGTCTCCTTTTCTCTAGTACCTTTAGATTTTTTTTTTATTTTAATCAGTCTATTGTCATTGTAATTTTATTGCCTCCATGTTTTATTTTTAATAGCCACAAGGCCACAGATAAGACAACTGTAAGTTTATTAATTTATGTGTTGTGCCTTGGTCCACCCCAGAGGAGGGAGAGGGGTGTAGCAGTGTTGCTGTCTGGGTTAGTACAATGGCTGAAGCAATTGCTATAGTAATGAAGAAGAAGCTCTAAACCTGGCGCGTAGGCTGACATTTTAATATCTCTTATGGGGATTTCTTCCATTTTATGCCAGTCCAGCACTCTCAGGTTTGATAACATATACTGCAACTATTTGCCATATATTTATAGTGTGATGATCACATTTCTGACTCCGTACTAATTGCCACTTGCTGTATATGGTGTCCCTAGCTTTAAAGTCTCATGCAGTGCCACCTCTTTATTTATGATGCCAATGCAATCATTTAGGTAATCAGTTGTCTTCTCTATCCCAAGATGATTATTTTCTAACTCTCATTTAATATGTATTTATATGAGATAAATCTGCAACGGTCAGGCATAAGTGTTGAAGAAGGCATTGAATCGAGAGTGTTGGCAACAGTTGACATGATGCCTCAACTCCATGTAGAAAATGGGAAAGGGGGGGTTGCTGCTGCTGCTGCTGATGATTTAATACATACTCATAAGATGGTAACAAAAATGCATCTGTGTTGCTTGAAACTATGTTATTACACTATTATTATTTTGAGAGATGCAAATATTTAATTTGCTCTACTTAAGTCCAGCTATCAAAAGCAAACAAGTGAAGTCCTGATTTCACCCTGCCTGTAGGCAAAATCTATCCCAGGGATCTGCTGTTTAACAGTAGTGACATCTTTGTACTGAGATTAGCCCTGCTACTTTTGAACTACTACAAGTGATGAGTCTCCATTACATCTCATCTACATTTTTTCTCACAATAGGCAAAACAACTTACTTATGTCTGTTTGTCAAAGTCCTTTATGATAAACTCAGAATCAGGTGTATACAAATTAAAATCAACTGTACAGCTAAGTAAAAATTAACTGCTAAAATGATTTTTGGGCTGTTCACAGCAAAATACTTAAGAATGTAAACCCAACCAACAATTTCTTGGAGTCAACCAAGGCTCACAAAATAAATTAATAAACTTACAGTTGTTTTATGTGTGTCTTTCTGGTTATTAAAAAAAACATAGAGGGAAGAAAATTACAATGGTAATAGATTTAAAATATTGAAGGAAGTTTTATATGCAATGACACATAAAAAATAAAGAAAGTAAATTGGGTTTGATGATCACTCCTTGAGTGACAAACATGTTTTAGGGGAGGTCAATTTGTACTTTTTGCATATAGTCTCTTTAGTTTAGCAAATCTTTAGAAACTAATAACAAATGAACAAGTCATTTTTAATATCTATATGTATAGCTCATTCATGATGTTGTCTTTACCTGGACTAGTCACATCCGGCTGATGCAATATTTAGGAGGATGGAACAATACATTGCAAATATATCAGTTTGGTTGCTATTGTGTCTCAGTGACAATAATAGGGTGAATCAGACCTTAAGTCCCACTCTTGGCCTGTAATGACTTATATTTTAGGTACATGATACCATTTGTACTTTAGCCATATTAATCATCTTTCTTGACATGGAATACTTTCCACTTCAGCTAACATAAGGAGTTTGGCGGTTCTTTCACTAGGTTGGGAGGTATGGTGGCTCTAAATCATCTAAAAATCAGATGCTTTAGGGACACTGGGTAAATAAACAACTAGGTAAACATAATTCTTACTTTATATTCAGTGTAACCATTCAATCTTTCTTTTATTGAAGTCTACTATGTTTATTATTTAATTAAGTTGTTTGTTTGCTTGTTTTACATTTTTTAGGATGACTTGGCCAAAGACCATTTTCAGCCACAACCTGGACCTCATGACAAAGACACAATACATGGCAGTAAATACCAAAATCTGACATTTAGTCCTTCGGGTGACTGAAAATAGCATTTTTCATACATGAAGCAGAATATATATAAAACATTAAATACTATTAGATCTGATCCATTTCGTAGAGAACTACTATGTGTATTTCCTCTTAAAGTCACTGCTTTTTTTCATATTATTTCGCATTTCTCCAAAAAGGAGAGATAACCTGAGTAGTATTAAGAATTTTAGCATATTTCACAAATAATTTGATGGTATTAACATGGGAATACTGAATCATTTAGGTTTATCTATGAAATACGTATTGCTTGTATAAAATGAATTGGTAGAATCCCTTACATAACTGAGTTTATCTGATGTGTAAAACATCTGAAATATAAACTGTGAAATGTTTACTTATCCATCTAGAAAATATTTCTCTGCCTTATGCTTCTGGGCTGAGATCATGGCTGCAGAGGACCAAATGTCTATTTTGAGTACATGGTTACCAAATAAGATAAACAAGCAAATAATCTTCAGTATATCTCAAGTACGAGCTCATATGTTTTACTTTAATCAAGCAATTAGAGTGACATAGATAACAGCATTGTTTCTTTGATCTATTGTTTCAGAAAGTGAAACCCAAAGTGATCAACATTTTTTATCAACATTGATGAATCATCTTATACTGTGGATAGGATACATTCAACTAATTTCATCTGTAGGAATTAGACAGAAAAGATATCATCTACAATGTCATAGTATATATTATGTAAATTATTTTAAAGTGTTATTTACAGCAATGTAAGTATTTCTGGAGTTTAAAGGGTCTGACAAAATATGTAAAACCGGGTTCTGTATCCATGTACCTCTGCCAGAGTCAGAACCCATAAAGTAATACTTCAGTCTCCTCTAGCAGCAGTGTTTCATTTTTTCATATATTTTTAAGGCTAGTGTGACCAACGGCTTATTAATAACCTTACTTGTCCCACTTTGTCTAAAGTGTTGTACAGAGGATTAGTCCAGATAAAATCACTTAGGCTGGCAGATCTAAGAGACTCTCTTTCTCTCTGATACTTTACCTGTGGGAGGAATAAAGACACCTTGTTGAAGTTTCCAGTAGTTTATTCAGTTGGTGCACACGGTTATGTCTTTGAAATGTAGTTCTTGTGGTACAGGGTTTGAATCCCTCAGCCTCATTTGGTCCATCTACCTTCTTAACTGAATAAACTACTGGAAACTTCAACAAGGCATCTTTATTCCTCCCACAGAGAGGGTGTCAGAGAGACAGTCTCCTAGATCTGCTAGCTAAAGTGATTTTATTTGGACTAATCCTTTTACAATCTGTTTCTTGTTAGTCCTGTCACCCTCTGGATCACAGGTGGGATGCCAGACTTCACTCGAGCCTTCTGGATTACCTCTCTTTACATTGTCTAAAATTCCTGACAAAGGATTTAAGGAGTGTCACTCAGATGCATTTTCCTCTTGTCACAGTTGCTTCACCTTCATTTCATTGCCGAAGGCAATTTCTGCTCATTCTTGTTTGTTCAGTTCAAGAAAATGTTATATCATTTTGACAACATTGTAGTTTGCTTTGCATTTCATGAGACCACAGCCTGCAGGAGAAAGAGTGGCATAGGTTTGCCTTATTTTTACTTGATCTCACTTTGTCTAAAGTATAGGAGCCACAGAATGAGGATAATAAATGGATGCAGTGGTAAAGGAGTGCTTGTCCCCAAAAACACTCCTTTATGGAATTGTACTCTACTTTATGTTTGCTGATAAACTTTCAGGCTCAAGTGCTCAAATACATGTGCTTTGAACTTATACCCACTTTTGAGCTGCCAGTTTCACTGATTTTAGGCTGGGTAATTGTGGTATGATGATTTCAAACACACTGGGTCTGGATTTAAGAAAGCTGTACTTAATTTTTTCTATATAAGTAATGCATAAGTAGTACACAGTTCATTCTCTTTGCACATCATATATACTAGTCCATTTCTTAAATTCCATCCATAGATTTGAGGATGTCCTGAAGCAAAAGTGTATTCATCAGGCAGTGGATCATTAGCTAGAACACCCAAAGCATCACCCTGTGAAAGTGTCTCTGTCATACAGTTTGCAAACAAAATTACAGAGTCTGTGTTATAGTTTAGACAAAATTCCTACTTTTTTAACATTGGTATGGTATGATAGGTCTGGGTTATGCTGTATAAAGACAGTTGTTGCAATATTCCTGTTGGTAACACTAATGTACTGGTTGTCAATATATTTTCTCAGTACCAAGACTGTTTCTTCACTAATGGACTATGGATATTCCACATTATAGATTGATTAACTGATTGATGGATTGGTTGATTGATTATTTTGGTAACCATTTGGGTGGCTGGTAGTTGGACACATTTCATCCATATGATAATGGTGAAAAGATATAGATTTCCAACATCCTCAGCAGGGTCTTTATTCCTCTAATTTGGATCCTGCTCAAATTTTCCCTACAGCAAATTTATAACAGTCCAGAAACCTGTAATTTGGCTGGAAAGTATGCTTTGTCTTCAGCCTGTAAAACAATATCTCCTCAGTGTAATATTGCATGCTGTGTGTTTCATACTCAGCACCATAAGCACTAAAGGCTGGATTCTACAAAGGGTTCTGTTTCTCTTTAAGATATAATTTGGTATGCTCTGAGGAAAAAAAATACTCTCTTATTTTTCTGGGTAGTGCCAAATTTAATACATCTGAGCCACCATACAGTTGTTATCTATTATCAGCTGCACTTTCATTGAACACTACCATTCTCCTAGGTCATCAATATACAGTTCTGACTGCAGTGTTGTCCCAACACAAGCAACACATAGTAACCATTAGTTTTAAACCTGCCCCATGGTGGATACATACTGGCTTTAATGATCTAAAATACAAAGTTAATTCATGTCTTTAAATTGTCCATTAATTAATTAATTCTCTCACATGCATTTTGTTAACAAATCATCTGGCTTGATGCCCATTTTCAAAACAGATCTACAAAAAATCTCTGGGCTAAATCTTGAATTGCATACAGCAGTACAAGAGAAATCTAAATGTTTCAACTTAATCCATGATAAGACACAGCATGGATTTGTTCTAATAACATATAGTCTAAGATCATGATACTTGGTGGCCTAACAAAGCCTGAAGTTTCATTTTGAATTCAAGCTAATTGAGGTCCTGAGTTATTTGGTAGCTTATCTGAGAAGCTATAAAAGCTAGAGCAAAATAATGTATCCCCATCCCCTATACTTGTTGAAACATCTTGTCTTGTATCTGCCAGAGGATCTGAGGCTCCTAGATGGGGAGTATCACTTTAGCAAAGGAAATTACAGTGTTTCATTATCAGATAAATAAGTTTAAAAAAATGCATGAAGAAGAGGTTCAATTTTACATTTGTAATAGATCTAGTCAAGCCATTTTGGTAATGAGTTTAATCCTAAAGATTTGGAGAAAGAAGACATGCTGAACTAAAGGCAGCTTAACTTTGGTTGTAATTTTTTAATGTATGGCCAATTTGATATCTAAAGATATGAACTTGTTATTGTATGTGTTAAGATATTCCATAATGTTTATTTATTTATTTACCATTTGCTGAATGGGACAGAGCACTGATTTTTATAAATTTTATAATCTATTCCATCCATATTTTGAGATTAGTTTTCATTAACCATCGTAAGAATTTTTTCTACCTCCTCTACACTAATTTTTTTTCTAAATCTTTCATTTTTTCATCCAAAAACATTTCACATTCCCATCTTAGTTTCTCTTGTTTTTTCTATTTTCCTTATATCTTTCTTAATCCATGGGTTCCTGCTTAATCTTCTGTTGTTCCCTTTCTAACATATCTTCTTTTGTCATTACTTGTTTCATCACCATATTTTGTTTTTCATCTTTTTCTTCTGCTCTTTCTTTAATAAATTCAGTATTCTGTTTTTGTTTTGTTAAAATAGTTCCCTTTTTTTACTCATATGCTCTTCCTTATTTTCTTCTATGAAATCTTACATCTCTTTAACATATCATATTCTCTTTACATTTTTATAAGATTATACCTGTATTTTTTCATCTTCTTTTTTTAACTTTTCTTTTATATTCCTTCCACAACTCAATACAACTTCAGTACATAAATCTTGTGGTCATGTAATCTTCCCATAACTCTTTTATTTTCTGTTCAACTTTTTTTGTACATGTATACCACTTAGTTTTTTTATTCATTTTCCCATTCTTTATTCAAGCCATATTATTATTTGTCCATCTATCTCATCTAAGGTCTCTGAAAACATTACATAGTCTGTTTCTGTTCTCATATTATTTCTCTTATATGTATAATCTCTCCTATTTCATAGTCTTAATTCCCCCCATCTTAATCACTTATGTTACTGTCTTATTGTCCTTAGAAATCATACCTGTTTCTGTTCTTATTTTATTTATTTATTTTGTTTATTTTGCCTTTCTTTACTGGGAAAGTCTGACTGGGTTTGGCTAAACCCCATTTCCGTGGATGCCCGGAGAGAAATGATCTTCAGATTTTTCACAAAAAAGTATCAGGATTACACAGATTGTTAGTGTACAAACAATATACAGGTATTTACGGAGTACATGAAGATTTAAACAGTGTCTATATACTTACTAAGCACATCTCTTTCTCTCTCTCTCTCTCGCTCTCTCTCTCTCTCTCTCTCTCTATATATATATATATATATATAAAATTTAAAAGTGACCTTTTGAGTCTAAGTCAGTTGCAGTGTAGATTTTCTCCATTTGCTGATGTAGCATGGAGGGAAAAACATAGCATACAGAAAACAAACCATGCATTTTTGTTAAAAAAAGAGAGAGAGATGACAGTCTTCTTACAGGTATTATGTATGTGGTTAGTATTGAGTCCCAGTCTTCAGAGAAAGAAGGAAGGAAGAGAGAGAGGAGGTGTTATGGCTATGTTTGGTGTGCCCAATAGAAATGCAGTGAAAAAGAGTGTGGAGGTAATAAAATTTCTTATATCACAATTGAAATTTCCTCTCATGATAATCATCATATTAATTATAACATAAATCTTTAAGAATTCAAATAAATCCTGTCTCTTCCTTTACTGTGTATGTATATAACTACAACAATCCTCACTGGGTGCCCTTTATTCATGACATCTGTAACCAAAACTGCCCTTGCTTTCATTACTATATGATATACTACCTTGATGTAGTCCTGTTAGCATAACGTTGTAATTCCCACACATACCTCCAAATTCCACTTAATAGTCTTTCCATATAAAGCTTCCATTTTCTCTCTTTTTTCTTTTTTATAACGATCCCACATTTACTAAACATATTTTTTTCTGCTTAAATTTTTTCACATCACTGATAAATCATCAGTCTTCTCATATCATTTTGTCTAACTGTTCATATGTAATGTTACTAGTTTTACACTATATGTTTCATTTTTCTTTAACTTTTTTTCTTTCAATTTTCTTTTCCTGTCTCTCACTCTTTTCCAAAATAATTTCTTCCCATCACTTTGTGCCAGCTTAATTCTGCTTCTTCAGTTTCTTCACTTTCTCCTTTCTCTTTATTGCTTATAAAATGAATCTCTTCCTCTTAAGGACTAACCCTGTCAACAAAAAATAAATATACCAAAATACTATATTGATTTATGTAGTTAGTATACGTTCATGTGGGATGTAGTGACTGATTCCATGATAAGTTGAATGGTGGATAACAGGTAGACCAGTAAGGCAGACATTATGAACTATTGATGCACTGAATATATAACCACTGATTTAAATTATTCTATTTTCCTTATGGCTGCCATTAAGTCTTTGTCTCTGGGATGCTTTGCATCGATTATACGACAAATCCCATAGGTGATGACTAAATAAAATATGTCCACAAATTTTCCTTTATGAATTTTCTCTTAATATTGGCTGGAAGATGAACAGTAATATGATAACCCATGGAATTAGAACTTAAAGCATTTATTAGAGACATGGGGGGGGCAATAACTGAGTGATGCCAAGGTCTGGGTCAGCCGCAGTAGACTCCTTTGTGGAAGGGGAAGGGTCATCCCCATTTGTTCAGTTGTTATTGGTGATGGAGAAACTGGTGTTGGGAAGCCCTTCCCTGGTGAGTAGAGGGCAACACATATGTGGAGCTAATATTTCTGTCCAGGGCAATGTCTATGCTATACTACTCAGAAACAGCTCCTCGTGATCCTGCAGAGTGGTCCTAGCAGCAGAGAACTGAGAAAAGCGACTACTTTCCTGATTTAAGTATTTTTTGCTGTTTTTTACCTAAAATACCTTCTCTTGCTTACTTTGAACAAGCTTAAACTGTTTGTTAACTGTTTGTTGCATTATATATTATATGCACTTAAAGTTACATTTAGTCGAAAATTGGTCAAAAGTTGTTTGTTTGTTAAATTTAACTGTTGAGGCTGCCCACTAAAGTGTGCTAGCCTGTGTAACTGATTTATTACTGTTTCCTGCATTTCTGTGTGCTTTCTATCTCAAAACAAAAAAAAAAAAATATCCTTGTTTTCCCGCCTCTCCTCGACTAGTTTAGACCAGTATACAGGCTTTGCTGTATTCTGGGCTGTGGTGTAGTTCCTGTGTTGTCCATTGCTTTACTTGGATAGAAGGAAGTTTCTTTGCTCACCAGTGGGAGTGGGGAGCCTTGAGCAGCCTATCTGTCCCTGAAGGAGTGACCTCAGCACAAGAGCTTGTAGTAATTGATTGTTTTGGACCATTTCTAGCTCTTTTGAAGTTCCCTGTTTAAAATCTGCCTCTGAGCATTTTTTTCTGGCTATACTACTCAGAAACAGCTCCTTGTGGTCCTGCAGAGTGGTCCTAGCAGCAGAGAACTGAGAAAAGCGACTACTTTCCTGATTTAAGTATTTTTTGCTGTTTTTTTTAACCTAAAATACCTTCTCTTGCTTACTTTGAACAAGCTTAAACTGTTTTTTTAGCTGTTTGTTGCATTATATATTATCTGCACTTAAAGTTACATTTAGTCGAAAATTGGTCGAAAGTTGTTTGTTAATTTTAACTGTTGAGGCTGCCCACTAAAGTGTGCTAGCCTGTGTAACTGATTTATTACTGTTTCCTGCATTTCTGTGTGCTTTCTATCTCAAAAACAAAAAAAAATATCCTTGTTTTCCCGCCTTTCCTCGACTAGTTTAGACCAGTATACAGGTTTTGCTGTATTCTGGGCTGTGGTGTAGTTCCTGTGTTGTCCATTGCCTTACTTGGATAGAAGGAAGTTTCTTTGCTCACCAGTGGGAGTGGGGAGCCTTGAGCAGGCTATCTGTCCCTGAAGGAGTGACCTCAGCACAAGAGCTTGTAGTAATTGGTTACTTTGGACCATTTCTAGCTCTTTTGAAGTTCCCTGTTTAAAATCTCCCTCTGAGCATTTCTTCTGGCTATACTACTCAGAAACAGCTCCTTGTGGTCCTGCAGAGTGTTCCTAGCAGCAGAGAACTGAGAAAAGCAACTACTTTCCTGATTAAGTATTTTTTGCTGTTTTTGACCTAAAATACCTTCTCTTGATTACTTTGAACAAGCTTAAACTGTTTTATTAGCTGTTTGTTGCATTATATATTATCTGCACTTAAAGTTACATTTGGTCGAAAATTGGTCAAAAGTTGTTTGTTTGTTTGTTAGATTTAACTGTTGAGGCTGCCCACTAAAGTGTGCTAGCCTGTGTAACTGATTTATTATTGTTTCCTGCATTTCTATGTGCTTTCTATCTCAAAAACAAACAAAAAAAAAACAAAAAAAATCCTTGTTTTCCTGCCTCTCCTCGACTAGTTTAGACCAGTATACAGGCTTTGCTGTATTCTGGGCTGTGGTGTAGTTCCTGTGTTGTCCATTGTCTTACTTGGATAGAAGGAAGTTTCTTTGCTCACCAGTGGGAGTGGGGAGCCTTGAGCAGCCTATCTGTCCCTGAAGGAGTGACCTCAGCACAAGAGTTTGTAGTAATTGGTTGTCTTGGACCATTTCTAGCTCTTTTGCAGTTCCCTGTTTAAAATCCGCGTTTGTGTGGCTTTGCGCTTTTGCTCTTCAAATTTTCCCTTAAGAAAGCTCTACTCTTATAATAATCAGTCTACTCGCTTTATTATAAGCCTAGCACTTGTTCTCAAAACCTCTCTTCTAAGTAAGCACTCTCAAACTAAAGTAAGCACTACATCCACCTACCACCCCTGTGAGTACCCACTTCCCTTAAAGGCACAGCACTCCCCTATAATATTCTAGCATGTCGAGTGGTAGATTACTAGCATCCTCTCCGGTTCAACTGGTTAATCTGGGAATCTTGAGACAATGCTACAATTGTCTCATGTACACAGACAGCCCTCTCCTCCTCCCAACAAACACAAATACATGTGAGAGATGCAACTATATAGCCAAACTGGAGGCTGAACTCTCTCAACTCATGACTGGCAAGACCAGACAGGAGGAGAAGGTAACCACACACACAGCAAACCCAGTCCCACATAGACCTACCACAACTGCAAACCAAACACATGATAACACAAAGACATACTCGGAGGCTCTAACAAAAAACTTACCAAAACAACAGAGGCTCCCAAAGCAGACACCCAAAAATCCACCACCTCAAAACATAACACATGCAACACATACTTCAATAAATCAGTGTGTCAAACAATCACAGCCCTTAAGGCCAAACTCCATGCCTGATACACTAGTAATAGGTGACTCTATAGTCAGACACACTGACATTCTGCTTACCAGGCTGAACAAGGAGAGGGTAACGGTGAGCTGCCTATCACGAGCTAGGATCCGCCACATAACACACGCACTCAGGTCACTCCAAAGCAAGTACAAATATGACTCCATCATTGTCCATGCCGGCGTGAATGACCTGAGACGTACCTCCCTGGACTACATGAAAAGAGACATAGAGGAGCTCTCTGATTATGTAGCCCAGGCTGGTATGACCCTGACCCTGAGCAGCATCTTGCCCTTACCAAGAATGATGCCACAATACAAAGACAAGATGATCAGCTTTAATAATTGGCTCAATTACTGGTGTCATTCTAGGGGGATCCAATGTCTGTCTGCTTGGGATGTCATGCTGGACAAGCCACGCTGCTTTGCAAGGGACGGCTTGCATCTGTCACCACTGGGCTTCCGGATATTGGCTAAGGCTCTTGCCACCCCCATATTGCCTTTTTTAGGCAAGGCTCAAAAGACAAACCCACCTCCTTAGAAAACAAAAATGGAAAAAAATTAAGGGTAATGATGCTCAACGCCAGAAGTCTAAATCTCAAGATGCAGGCTCTCGAAGCACTCCTCAGTATGGAGAACATCGATGTCTGTGCAGTAACTGAAACCTGGTTCAAGGCTCCTGAGAGCACCCCAGCGCTACTGGGCTATACCTCGTATCATGTTTTCCGGCCCCAAAACTCAGGCCAAACCAAAAAGGGAGGGGGAGTGTCCATATTCATCAAGGACACCCACACCTCCAGGTTAGTGGCAACACATGAAGCATCAGAGACCATCCAGGTGCAACTAACCATAGGCAAAACTGCTATACAACTGGTAGCATATTACAGACCACCCTCCCAATCTCAGGAACCCCATTCAGCCTTCCTGAAGATATTGGAGGATATGAATGTCTCACCAAACACCATCATATTGGGAGACTTCAAGTACCCTAACATAGACTGGGTGCATTATTCTAGCCCAAACACCCTAGCCCAAAGGTTCCTGGAATTCATAAATTCAAATGCAATGGAACAGCTAGTCACCTCTCCCACAAGGGGAGATAATATACTAGACCTGATCATCACAAACATGGGGACAAAGTGCTCCACACCGGAAGTATACCCCTCACTAGTGAGATCTGACCACAAACTAATCACCCTGGATATACATATCCCACCTCCACCCCCAACACAAAAGACTACAGTGAAAAACTTCTCAAAAGCCGACTTTACACTTCTTAAAACTGAGATGGTATCCTTTAAGCCCACTGGGCCAGTGGAAACCACATCTCACAATGCTGAATCCTTAACAAATGCTTTCTACAGACATCTCCAAGAATGCATGGATCATGCAATCCCAAATAAAACCAAGACACTCTCCACCAAGGGCAGGCGTCCTGTCTGGTGGACCCCAGCCATAAACAAATTGTATAACAAAAGAAGGAACTACTGCACGACAGAGCAAAATCCCATAAAGAGAAGGCCTCTCTGATCAGCACTAGTAGAAAGCTACGTTCTCTCATAAAAACATCCAAGGCCAACTTTGAGAGAAAAATCGCTATGGACACTAAAGATAACCACAAGGCCTTCTTCTGCTATGTTAGAAACCTGGGCGGAAACCCTCAGATATGCTCAGAGTTAGTTCACAATGACAAAAAATACACTGAACCCACAGATATTGCCAACATTCTCGCAGACAGGTTCGGTGCAAATTTCTCCCCTCCCTCACTCCCAAAAGAAGAAATACTTATCCCAGCTGAATGTAACCTCCCTGTCATCTCAGATGTCCAGGTGAGAACCGCCCTCAGCAAAGCTAAAAACACAGCATCAATGGGACCTGACGGTATCCCAGGTTGCATGCTACGTGAACTCCAAGAGGAGCTAAACCCGCACATAAAAATGCTATTTAACCTTAGCCTTACTACAGGATATGTATCTGAACACTGGCGTACAGCAACAGTAGTCCCACTCCACAAAGGAGGCACCTCTACAGACCCTGGTAACTACCGCCCCATAAGCTTAACCAGCCTGGTCTGCAAAGCTATGGAAAGAATCATTATGGAACTCATAAACAGAGACATTGGGGACTTACAGACACTTGATCCCACCCAGTTCGGCTTTGTAAAGAGTAGATCCTGCCTTTTGAACCTGGTTGACTTTTTCGAAACAGTCACTAGAGCCATTGACGAGGGCAAAGCAGTCCATACAGCCTACCTGGACTTGGCTAAAGCCTTCGACACAATACCCCACTCAGGCATCATAGACAAGCTCAACAGCTTAAATGTAAATCCATATGTCACAAGATGGGTTGCAAACTGGCTAAAGGATAGAACCCATAAAGTCAAAATCGCTGGAGCCATGTCAGACTCAAAGCCAGTCACAAGTGGTGTCCCACAGGGCTCTGTCCTGGGACCCCTCTTGTTCGGCATTTATTTCTCAGATGTGAAAGCAAACATGGGAGGGTTGTGGCTGAGAAAGTTTGCAGATGACTGCAAACTAGGCGCCATAGTCGATACACCAGCTGACACATACATCCTACAGAAAGGCCTCACTGAAACGGACAACTGGTGCCGGAGTCATGGCCTTAAACTAAATGCCAAAAAATGTATAGTCATCCCCTTTGGGAAAAACAAAGTACCCACAAATTATCACATAGACAGTAACCCACTGAGTACGGAAAAAGTAATCAGAGACCTGAGGACCCAAGTCGATAGTGATCTCTCATTTGACACCCACGTTGCCAAAGTGGTTAGAAAGACTTTCTACCTTGCCCACCTTATCATGAAGGGATTCACATCCAGATCAAAGGAGGTCATTGTACCCCTATACTCCTCCCTTATCAGGCCCATGATTGAGTACAATGCCCCATTTGGTATGTACCTCACCCGGCACTTGCAACAGCTAGAGAGACCCCAAAAGTACCTCACCAAGAGGATCAAGGGTCTCCAACATATGTCATATGCTGCCAGACTAAAGAAACTCCAGCTCTATTCAGTAGCATACCGCCTACTCAGAGGTGATCTGTGCCTGACGTACAAGGCCATGTCCAATCAGGAATTGATGGACATACTCCACCTCAAAAAATCCAAATCCATCAGAACCACGAGAGCTAAAGAATTAAACCTCAGCACAAATATGAATAGGACATGCTGGAGGGACAGATTCATAACTCAGAGGCTTCCCATACTCTGGAACAGAATCCCAGTTCATGTTAGGCAGAGCCCCTCACTGACTCTCTTCAAGAGAAATCTTGACGAGTGGATGGGAGATCGTAGGTTTACCCCAGGGGTCATCTCTGTGTCACTACTAGACAGAGGCACAGTAAACTAATTCTATTATGTAAGGGTGTCTTCACTGTGTCACTACTAGACAGAGGCACAGTATTCTAAATCTATTCTGTACACTTTTGTACCATTACATGGGGTGGTGAAAGCCACATCACTATATCTAGGCTTATAAATGCCCCAGGGCAGATAGCCTAGTACTAAACTATGAAACTATGAAATATTCTACCCCTACCTTCCTCAGAAAGGAAGTTGATAAACCCATCAAGGTATTTGTCTACAGTCTGCCTTCTATCTATTCCCCTATGTCTGACACCTTCCTCATATCCTTACCTTCTGGTTCAGCTAAAACATCCGTTAATAGTGATGGGTTTTCACCTGCAGTGGTGGTGCTCCTTTTAGCCCTTCTCCTTGTTTTCTTGGGAGGATTGCCCCATGGCATTGTCTCCTCTTCTGAAACTGGTAAGGCTCTCTTCCTACTAACTGACCCCTGGGCTTGTGATTGGACTGTGTCTAAATTAGAAAATATCCCTGAGCTTCTTGAGTTATCTTCTGCCACCTGTCTTTCAGTACCTGTAGTGATGAAGGACCTGTAAAATAAAATAAATGAAACATAAAACACACGCCCTACCCATTTAGTTCACCAAACTTGATTGCAAAAAAAAAAAAAAAGTAAAAGTAAGATAATCAGCTACCCCTATATGCTGTAATATAACTTGCATAGCTCCCTTGGCAAATAATTATAATAATTTGAAATAAACCAAGTACTACTTATTTATATGACTCCAATATTTATGTTTTGTTAATTATTTTAGTTCATTTTATTTTTTGTATATCCACAGGATTCATTACATACTAACAGATGTTGCATGAATACTGTAAGGTGCAAAGACGAAGTTCCCATCAAACTGACTGATAAAAAATGATAGTTAAGACAGAGAAAGCCCTAACAGAGAAAACTTCATAATTCTAGTCACCAAGCCAGTAGGTGGCACCAAGGCTTCCTGGACGTTATGGGTGTATTTCTGCTGCAACATTCCAGAGCATTTGAGGCATCTGTCAAGTTGTTAGAGACACTCCTGCATTGTAAAGTAAAATAATTAAAACATACTGACATTTTGGGTGAAAGAAATACCCGACAACAAATAAGAGTCAATTGTGTTACCTACCCTGCCTGACAAGACTGTCTCAAACACGTTTGTTTATTAAACACAATAATGTAATGCAGATAATAAGTCAACACTAACTGTAGTATAGTTGCCATCAAATTATTCATCACAAACACCAAGGTACCCTAGGAAGCCCATGTCTCTACATGAAAGGAGCCCAGAAAACATTGATTGCTCATATATTGCCCCTTCTACATGCAGCACCTTCATACAGATAATGTACACTGAATAAAATAACCCCAAAGAAAAAATTCCAAAAGAGAACCTCTCACTCCTGAGATCAAGAACCGGCAATCAGAAATCTCCAAAATGACAGCCATATATCTGACTCACACCAACCTTGATTCAAGCCAAAAACATTTAACAGCCCAAGTTCCTTACTATTTTTTTTTATATTTCGTTTTCAGATTGTCGTGACACTTCCTTTGCCTCATCAAGTTCCACCTAAACATCAAGATAAAACTTGCATTCTTCACACATTATACCTATATGTATGTAATATATACTTAATTCATTTATTTATTCTTTTTTAAATCTAACCTTTAAAAACAAAGAGGGAATCTCTGGCACCAGGACCTACCAAAGCGGTTGCTGACATAGGGCTCCATTGCCACATACGCAGGAGTGGTCTTAGGTCAACTGTGCCCTAGACAAAAGGGCTCCACGGCACCCCCTACCACACCATCTGGTGCCCCCATCCTGGTCTACCTACACCAAATAAATACTGGAGAAGTGCCCCTGCTACAGTGGCGTCCTAGGTGGCTACCTAGTTGGCCTATGCCTAAGGCCGACTATGCACATACGGGATGTATCTACGCTTCCAAGCCTGTGAGCCACTGCCAAAAATTCACAAAGCAGTGAACAACACACTTAAATATGGGCAAAGGGCTCCTGCTCTACCACTGTTTAGCTCTAAGGACAAACATGTTTACTGGTAAGTGTTACATTTCAGATTTTTACAAAGACATATTGTTGTATAGCAGTATAGTTTTTGACAGCAATACAAAAGAAAAAAGTAGTAAGGCTATCTGTTTTACAGAACTGATATGTTAACAAGAACTAATCCTAATAAACAAAATGCAAAAGATTGCCCTTTAGTACAAAAAGAAACATTAAAAGTTTTCATTTCAGTACAATTCAAGTTATATGGCATTCGTTTATGCATAACGCCACAACTAATTAGAATGAGTTTTTGTATCTTAAATACTGCAGAAGTTCATGGATGAAGGCTGTGCTATGTAATATATTTACATGCTCAGGTTAAGTAGCTTGTGCTATGAGGTACTTCTTCCTCTATGCAGTTATGAATGTCATTGTACAGTACATTTATGTACAGCACAGAGTAGGTTTCAGTGTCATCTGAGTCTGGAAGGGCTTGGAAGTTTAATAAGCTGTCAGTTTGAGGTAATTGGCTTTAGCAAAGTTCTTAACAGGTTTGGAGTTTGATGGAGGTTCTAGATTAGTTTTACTATTAAAGGAGATCATTTTGTGGTCGGATCTTACCAGGGAGGAGTTAAAGCATGGGAGGGAACAGCCTGCAACCCCATGTTCATGAGTACCAAGTTGAGGATATTTGTACCTCTAGTTGGGAAACTAACAAGTTGCTCCAGAGTTTTTGAGTTGATGAAGTCCAAAAACCTCTGAGGAAGTGAATTATGGGTTGTATAAGTCTCCCAGTTTATGGAGGGGTAGTTGAAGTCACCCATAAGCATGGTGTTAGACTGAATGTGAAGAGATTAAAGTAAGTCTAGGTAGGAGGTGTGATTTTCCAGACTCATGGTAGGAAATCTGTAGCTAGCAAGGATATGATTGAGGGTCACACCTATGGTTAGTTAGGCACGAAGCTGCTCAAGCAAGTCATGTTGTTGGACCAGTACTTGTCCTTTATGAACACTGAGACACTTCCTCTCATTATTTTATCCTGAGCTGGTGGGGATTGAAATGAATGAGAGGCATTGTAGCCTTTGATAGCCAGATTCGCCATGGTTCTCAACCATGTTTCCATGACTGCACATATGTCTGTGTTCTCTAAGGTGAGGAGTGCTTCCAAGGAGTGCAGTTTTTTATTTAAACACCTAGTGCTTAGCAGCAGTACCTTTAGGTAGTCGTGAGTGATTTTTGTTATATTGGAGGGTTTAACAATTTGCACAGCCTAAAAGGGCACTATGGTGATACATAATGTTTTTGTCAGTTTCCAGAAGCCAAGCGGTGACAAGTGCAAACCATCTCTGGCAAAGCATTGTGGTTTGTCGATCATGTCTCCCCAGACTGACAGATATTGGATCCTCTTGTTGTGACACCAGAAACTAAGCCAATTGTAGAAGTCAATCATTTTTTGTTGGTACTGTGGCACCATCATTGGTGAAGGTAGGATGCTACTCAAGGCTAGATTCATACTCACCTGGAACATGTATTCAGAGCTGCATCATTTCTCTCTCTTCATATAGTCCAGTGAGGTACATTTTAGGTCATTTAAGCCCACATGGACTATGATGACATCTTCCTGGTACTTGTGTTTTAAAGACCTAAGTACATGCATGATCTGGCAGATCCTGGATCCAGACAGACAGCTCATTGTGATCTTCTCCTTGTTTAGTGCGGTAAGGGGCACATCAGTATGTCTTACAATTGAATCCTCAATAACTAGAATGTTTGGCTGTGTGGTGTGTTACCTTATGGGCTAGCAAGGGGGGCTAATATGATTTTCAGAGTTATGTGTTGTGTGAGGCACTGTCTTTTTAAACTATGTGCAGGGCCACTGAGAGATGCTTTTAGGAGGGCTTGGAGGTTTGGGCAGATTACATGTGAGTACCTCTGCAGGTGTGGGAGCATGTGTTTGTTCCGTAGGGCTGGTACTGGGTATAATGCTGACAATCTGATTTGCATTTTTCATGTGTATATTTGAGAGCTTTGCTTCCAATGATATTGTGTATCTACATCTCTCACACACTGTGTTTGCTTGTTCTAAAATTAAATGGCTGTCACTGAACATGAGGGAGTTACTATACTACCTCAGGATGGATGTCCATATCCACCAGGCCCGAAACAGAGATGACAGAAAAGCACCTATCAATTATGTAAGATCCTTAGTAGATGAGAAGGAGTAGGGGAGAGTAATTTAAAGGTCTAACTGAGAGTGTTTAGTAATATTCTATAGGATGACCTGAGTGGTGCTGCCCTCTGTGCACACCAACAACTCTTTGAGCAGCTATGAACAGTGGGAGACCATGGAGGGTGTTTCTTATAGAGGATTTTAAGCTGGAGATGTTTGCATATATACAAAGCAGGGATAACCATATTTGCCAGGCTTTTAAACCATCATGGGGTTTTCTTCACCCAGAAGCTGCTGGAATTACTCCTTCAACCTGTCTTGAGGTCCTATGGACTTTATGAGCAGGTTGTTTCTGGAATGCTTTATGAAGGGTCCCTGGTGATTTTTCTTTACCTTATTGTTTTTGCCTTGCAGACTGAAAAAAGTTTCTTAGTGCCATCAGTAGAGTCACTTTCCTGAAGCTGGCAGGTGCTGCTGATGCACAGCTGGCATGCAGCTGTATATCTATGACAATGGGAATCTTCTGTATTACCTTTCTTGTCATCTAATTTTGGAGAGGTGGAATATTTGGTAAAGAAAATTAAGAGAAGACAGGTAGGAATAAAGTTAAAATTTGTAGCAGATATCTTAACCACCCACTGATGGTACCAGGACACCACTCTGATATGCTGAGGGTGTTCCCCACTCCAACCATCTCTTGCTAAAGTAAGACATGAGTCAAAGTAGAATCTGACCATAATAAGGTTAAGCACAGTTGCCTTGAAATTGGCAAGGACCTCAGCTACTGTTGGCCAGCAGGGAACATGTTTGTTGTTTCTGTTGTGCTCATTGCAGATTCCATTAGAGACAGGGTCTCAGTTGGCTACTTTGTGATCTAGAAAAGCTGGCCCATTTAAGCTTTAAAGCAGCGTGAGTGTCTCAAAGGCAGCCAACACAAGTCAAGTGCTAGAAGATCAAAAGGGTGTAGGTTCTATTCCCAAACTAGGTACTTGAATTAATTTCCCAGTACTGACACTGTACTTCAACATAAAGGGGATGCAGAACTCATTCAGATAAGATGATAAACCAAGGTCCCATCTCCTTGAATTGGTGGCAGCTCAGGTGGATGAAAAAGATCCCACAGCACTTATCAAAAAAAAAAGGGAGTAGGGGAAGTTACCTGGTGCCTGGCTAAATTTCCCCTGGTCAGTATGAATACCATCTCTGGTCTGCCACCAGAAAAGGGGTCATTTGTCAGGTGGGATTAACCTGGTCAATAAAAAGTAAAATAAAAAATACTGTGGCTAAGATAGCCAGGTCTGGTTAGGAGTCTCTGACAAAAAATTTCAATCTTTAGGTGAAAAAAATAAGGACTGTCTTCCTTGTTACAGGTGCTACAGTGATAAATACTGTCAAGTTTAATGGAAGAAATCCTTAAAAGGTAGCATCCATGGGCCACCCAGTCTTTCATATACTGCAGAAACTTTAGAACCTCCCATAATATAGAGTCATCCTACGAAGACTGAGGTGATGTACCCTCTTCTTCATCTAGGTACTTGATATCTTCAATTGTGTGCTTTGATTTTATAAAGTGAGTTTGGACCAGTTGGCTACTACAGGTATGTAATGAGGATGACACCACTTTTCATATGAGGAGAGGTCACTTAAGAGTCACCATCTGGGAGGCAGGAGGGCGCTGTTCCGCATCATGAGGATGGTGGTATCTAAGGAGAGACTTCATAGTCAAGATCTTTAAAAGGGATACAGGCCTGCTAGGTGGCAGTAGGAATGGGACACAAATTGGTAGCATGATATACAGATATCTTTGCTGAAAGGGGTCCAGTGCCTAAAAGTGAGACATACAAGGCCCAAACAGAGAAGCAAACACTCCTTGGACATGCCCAGAGATCTAGGTGGCTAAGGCCATAAATGGCTAGTAGAATTAGTGACTATTCAAGGCAGATCTCAGTAAAGAAGATATTGGTAATACTGATACCTGACCAACCAAAGTTAGTTAGCCACATGAAATAGGCAGATATCAGTAAGCAGACAATGCAGATGCTAGGTGCTCTGACATCTCTACTGCTGACATCAGGGAGACTTTACTGTGAAGACGGCTGGCATCAAGGAAGTATGTGCTTGAGGACAAAAACCTCGAGTGTATATATCAGTCATACTCTGTGAAGCAGATGTGCATTGCTGGGGGAAGGGAAAGTTCAGATGATATGATGGCAGTGATCAAGATTATCTCTGCAAATTCTATCAACCAGTCAAGTCAATCTTTAGGATGACTAACAATGATATATTAAAAAACTGATAAAGGTAACTAGATTGGAATCTAGACAGGGCTATCTTTGACAACCAAAGATGTTGCCTTCTGTGGAGAGAAAAAAAATAGCTGAGTAGGTATCAAGCAAATACAACCACCTTAGGGACCAGATACAGCACTGAGTTAGGGACAATCAAAAGTATCTGCTAGTCAATGTCAAAGACCATCTCTAGCATGAAAGGGCCAAGTACCACTGCTAGGGCCAAAGATCCACATTTCTATCATCATTACCCTACTCCTTGTCTTGGTAGGCCACAATGGTGACAATCTTTCAAAGATGATGGAAGGGAAAGATATTTCTAAAGCTTTTGTGGCTTCTTCACTACCAGAGCAACCTCAGTGCCTAATTTTTATGATGTTTAACTCAGTTATTGAACCTCCTGCAGATTACGCATTAATAATTGCTGTAGAGAGGTCCCAGACACAGGAGATGCTGTGACTCTGTAAACAGATTCTGCTTGCAAGAAAAGCATGCATTTGGCAACAACATTTTAGAAAGAATGTGGCACAAAGTCAAAAGCTAGTGACCAACTATTGAAGAAAACTTCATGAAGCAGTAAAAAAGATGAAAGCTACTTAACGCAATTTAAATAGATCAAAACAAGCAGCATGGGCCCATTTTCATGAGTAAGCTATCTTTGCAGGGAGGAAAAAAATGGTATGTTCTGGAGGACTGGGTGTTATAGTAATGCATAATGTGGTACAAATGATTAGAAAACATTGGTGTACTATGCTGCCCTAACACCTGGATGCTACTCCCATCTGTCGAGCAACAGCAATCCATACCATATCTGGTACAATGGATAGAAGAAGGATCCCCTGCAGGGGGTTGCTGGTAAACATCCCAAGTAGCACTACAGAAACTTTCTGGAAGGCTAGAGGCAGAGAAAGGCCTCAGAAGGTTGAATCCTACTACAATGAGTGTCAAAGAATGGTCTGTGAGAAATACTGTGCAAGCAATAAAAGTAGGCAATGAGGTCAACTGAAGCCCAAACAGTTCATAGGTTCATACTAGGCTAACTGCCCTTGTGGGCCATTTTAAGCCTAGCCAATTACCCCATATGAGAATCAAACCAGTGGCGGCTGGTGACTTCAAATCAAAGAGGGGTTGCAGGAGACAGCTGAATGGGTGGGGGTGGGGGGGGGTCAATGGGAATGGGTGTGGCCAACTAGAAAGGGTAGGAGCTATGCTCAAAACCACAAAAACCGTACCTTTAATTAAATACACTATCCTGGCAGCCAAACCATCATTATGAGAGTCCAATCAAGACAAAATGAAGTGCAGAAGAAAAAAATATTTCAGTGCATTGGCTGCACGACAGCTTACTTAATATCTAGATGGAAACAGGTTGTGAAGCATGAAAAAATAAATGACTTTTTAAATACATTACTGGAATGCCAGTCAAAATCAAGTATAAGAAAAACAAGCAGCACTCAACTCAAACCACTTCTCCTTGCACTGCAGTTCTAATTATAATGTATATTCAGCTTTATTAAAGTACCAAGTGACATGCTGTAAGCAACAATCTATGTGATACCCCCACTTGTAAAAACGTTTCTTATCCAAAAAAGACCTGCTGCCTGACAACAACTATCTACTTGTTTCATGGGGTAAACATGATCAAAGTAAAAAATGAAAAGCATACAAGAAACAAGCTCAGCATACATTGCTTGAAGGATTACTGCACAGGTTATGGACTACACACAATAGATTGGTACTCTGTTTAGTTTGCAGGTAAAGTCTGCAAAGATGACTGGAGGTCTCCAACAAATGTAATGAACTTCTTAAAATAATGTAATCCTGTCCTTTATTACAAATACTGTCATATGCATTTCAATACCCAAGGCTTATACATTATCTAGATATGTAAGTATTCTCTGCATGGCAACAAAAGAAAGTATTTCAGTGTTGACAATTCTTTAACAGTATGCTTAATAAAACTTACTTGCATCTTACAATCTCAGACAAGCTTACCTGATGGTCATTAAAGCATTGCTACTTAAATACAGAGCAATAGGTACTTTCTGAATAATAATAAGCATAAATCAACAGTGTAAAAATATGACAGAAACCAGAACATTCTGTAAAATCAAGGACACATGAAAAGCCACTGTTGTACTTGTGTCTACCTTGGATGGGGGGATACTCTGCATATTTACACTGCATAACCACTCCTTGCCTTGCTTGGACACATCCAGAGTCACTACATGGGGGAGTGGGGTGCAACAAGTATGTCACAATTTGAAATGTCTCTGGCTGACTGTGATGGCCCTGACACATTTGTCACACCTCTCAACCTCAGAGTAAGAAATCTGGACAAAGCCATATACAGAAGTGGGACAAAGGCCCAAAAATAAGGACAATTTTTAAATATTGCTCATAAAATTAGAAAGATAATAGATCTTGCATTAGTATGAATTTTCTGAAGGGTATGAAATTTGAAACTGAAATGTCTATCATTATTTTCTAACTTCAGTCTTTAATGATTTGCCACTAATTTGCCAAAAAAAACAACACAATTTTATGAAAAATGGACCAAAAATGTGATGCAAAAATATAAAATAGCCACACAATACAGCTGGGAACCTGTCAAACAAGGGGCACCTTTTAATATTAGTACTGCTAACTTGAGCAGCTGACAAAATAAAAGAATCTACATGCATTTCAAAATAAAAGCAATCTATAACTCTGATTATTACAGTTATTTATTAATTGTAAACCCTCCATGTTTTCTTCCAAAATTGCCATTTTGTAGAGGGATTATTAGGGGAAGAGCAACATTTTGAGCCAAAATTGAGGACAGTTGAGAGGTTTGGATATGCCTAATTCTATAAAGCAATTTATTTGCATGTACCTCTCAACCTGTTAATGCAGGAAATCTGGACAAGGCCAACTATATTGAGGGAGCATATAAACAGTACTGAAAAATTGCTCTTGTATAAACTGAGACAGTTGATAGAATAACAGGTCTTGCTTTAGCATGCATTTTTCTGAAGGTTATGAAGTCTGAAACTCAGTGTCTATCATTATTTAGTGACTTCATTCCTAAATGATTTGCCAGAAAACCACAAATTTTATGAGGAACAAACCAAAAATAAGATGCAAAAATCTATTCATTCTGCAAAAATCTGGACAGTTGAGAAGTATAGTTCAGTTGGGGCTGTCTTTGAGTTTGCTGCCCTTTCCCCCTCACAAAATCATGGTCAAATGGAGCCTCACCCCCTGCAGCCATTCCAATGAATCATTATTTGGCTATTTCACCCCATTTACCATAAACACTAATGTGCATACTGCTTTACTTCTGCGATGATTTGGACTTCATTTGAAATTTCTATTTTGCATTTTACAGCACAAACACTAATAGATATCTACTAAACAAAGCAATGCAGTCTCACAAAGAAAATAGACTTAGCATTAAAACTTCTCTGCCCTTGAAACTCACATTCATTGAAACAGCATTGAAACTCACATTCAAAGAAAATACATTTTGCCAGTGGCAGATAAAGATTAACTTTGGGTTTGGGCTGTTTTCAAATCACAGGCCCCTTGCACATGAAACATACACATGGTCTCTCATACACCTTCCTGATTGTATTAAATTATATTCCTTGTACAATACAGTACAGTTTTAGAGGGCATTTTACATTTATTGTTTTAAATTTTTTCCAGTAAACAATGAAACAAAATGTATGCACCAATAAAGACAAAACTGTCCAATTCAGAACACTTCCATCATAAAAGTCTACTCAAACTTCTACAGTCCACCAGTATCAGTACATATACACAATCTCTGAAAAAGTAAAAGTCATCTAAATAATTCCACATTAAAGAGATCTGTAACTAATGAAGAGGTTGCTGCTAGCAAACAACTTTATATTTCATTGTTTCATCTACAAATAAAGTGCCTGCAGCCCTTGAGGAATAAATTGCCTATCTTACACTAAAAAATCATAAGCTAGTAATATTGCAATAGGGAATGGATGGCAAACTGATAACAGGTTCATAGTTACTAGGTATCTTCACCAAAAAAGGAATGCAGCATCCACCCCTTTTGCAACACAGTACAGCATTAGCAATGCATCTATCTACTGTGGGAGTAGAACCCACAGCCTTCTGCATCAAAAGCAAGTATACTACCTATTGTGCTATTAACAATGCAAGCAGATTCAGCATAAGCAGCACTAAACTTTTGCTCTCCTGCAGCTCTCAGCTCTTTGTAAAATCTACTCACTTAGCTGTATTTCTGAATTTTGCAGCACAAGAAATCTGGAAAAAGCCAAAAATTATTGGGGGGGGGGGCAAAAGCATAAAAACCAGGGACACATTTTAAACATTGTTTGTATAATGTTGGAAAGTTGCTATGAATAAAATGCTGTTTTACCACCATACATTTCACTACCAAGCCTTGAACCCAGGATTCTGTGCAAAACAGTCAGAGCAACATACCACTATGCCAAATAGATGTTTTGTGAAAATGAGGAAGACTGAAACTTAAATGGCTACCATTTAGTGAATTCAGTTCTCACCATAGCTGTCAACCTCTTAGCACAAAACACCTGAACAAAGCCAATAATGGGGGAATACAGCCCCAAAACATATTCAGTGAATTCAGTTCTCACCATAGCTCTCGACCTCTTAGCAAAAAACACCCGGACAAAGCCAGTAATGGGGGAATACAGCCAAACATATTCAGTGAATTCAGTTCTCACCATAGCTCTCAACCTCTTAGCAAAACCCCCCGGCAAAGTCAGTAATGGGGGAATACAGCCCCCCAAACATATTCAGTGAATTAAGTTCTTACCATAGCTCTCAGCCTTAGCACAAAAAACCTGGACAAAGACAATAATGGGGGAATACAGTCCCAAAAATAGGGACACGTTTCAAATATCCATCTTATAAATGTAGAAAATTGCTAGAATAAAAGCTTTTGTGTTACCTTGTACTTCCTGAAGAATATGAAGTCTGAAATTCAAATGTTTGTCATTTATATTTAACATTTGTTAACCAGGAAAGTCTGACTTGGAACAAAAGTCAATTTTCACCAGAGGCCCAGGGAGAAACACTCCAGACTGACACATCTTTGTAAGATGGAAGGACACCAGATGAAACCCACATCAACACAGGGAGGACATGCAGAAGGCACCCTAGCCAAGAATCAAACCAGAGAACCTGTAGCTGTCAGGCAACAATGTTACCACTGCACTACTGACTTTGCAAGGCCATGCAAATACAGAAACCACAGATTTTATGAGGAACAGAACAAGTATGAGGGAAAAATCTGCAATTTCATACAAATGGTGGTGAGTAGGGAATTCAGGCTCTTGCCACCTGGGCCCAAGGTACAGGGTTAAAGCCTGTTCTCTACCCACCACCATATAGACCTTGGGGCATTTCACACACACACACACACACACACACACACACACACACACACACACACACACACACACACACACACACACACACACACACACACACACACACTTTTTGTTTCAGTTCCCTACCTGTGCTGAGAGAGTTCATTTCAGTTTCCTACCTGTGCAGAGAGAGAAGGCTTCAGTAACAGTCCCCATGAGTCCATCTACAGTCCTGAGCAGGCTCTGGTAACAGTTTCCCCATGAGAGCAGGCTCCAATGTCTTCCTGGGATGGTTTCCTCCTGCGAGAGCAGGCTCCAGCCTGCGGACATTGCAGTCCGGATGTCTTCTGTTCTGTGTGGTCATCACCACATAGACTTCTGGGTTGCAGTGCAGAGATGGCTTTTCTTCCTATCTGGACTGCTGACAAAGCAGTGTGGAGTTCCCAATCTGTGAAACTCGCATGTGCGAGTTCCGAATCTAAATCATACATGCACGAGTCGTTCCGGGACTCGAGAAAAAGTTTTATTTGTTTTTTTTTTTTCATTTTTTATTTTGTTTTCTTTCCACAGCTGGGGGAGCTGCAGTCCTATAACATGAGCCACCCCTGAATCAGGCCCTACACCTTGTGTTCATAAGGTAAACACATTCACCATTATGCCAACCTCCCACTTTTATGACACAAATCTTTGCAATAATATTTTTCAAGCAAGCACTGGAAGCAGCTGCATTCCTGTTGATTTAGCCTTTGACAGCACCATTTCTAAATGTGCAGTTTGCCTCTTGATGACAAGAAGCACTGCAATTAATAACCCATTTAAGATTTGCTTATCCAAAATATGCTCCTACCTCCTACCATGGAGCAAAAAATAGGAACTGTGACATCTGTCTGAGCTCTTACTCCTTCCCAAAAGAATCTGAACCACCAATGCACATCCAGAGTGCGTTCTCACCATACAGTAAGATTTTAGATCCCACATCCACCCATTTATACACTAGGACTGATCACCACAGGCTGCCTTTGTTTTTGCATATACAGTTTTTCCAAGCTCAAACTCCTCCCCTCACTCCCATAATGTAGCACACTTCTCCTCTTTTTCGGAGTCAGCTCTGCTCAAGAACTATCTTTCTAGATGTGTGTGTGTGTGTGTGTGTGTGTGTGTGTGTGTGTGTGTGTGTGTGTGTGTGTGTGTGTGTGTGTGTGTGTGTGTGTGTGTGTGTGCGCGTGTGTGTGTGTATACACATCCACAACATACATGTCAAGGTGTATTTTTCTATTCTAAATATATATTTTTATATAAACATAAATGTATAACACACGCATAAAGAGATGTTATGCACAGATTATGTATATGTTGCTTACCTTTGTTCAAACTGACAAGATTGATACCATTTGATTAATATGTGCATGAGACTGACAATCCCATTAATCCAATGAAAGGGAATAATGCCTTTCTCTGGGGATTGTGCAATCTCAGAGTTATTAAATATTAGCAGCAGTAGCCCACACAGTTCATTCTCAGAGCATGTGCAGTAACTGTCTACATTCTGTTTTATGGCATTTTAAAGTTGGCGTTATATCGATCTTGTATCTGTTCGATTAAATGGACTACACACACACACACACACACACACACACATACACACACACACACACACACACACACACACACACACACACACACACACACACACACACACACACACACACACACATATAATTATACACAGTCGCAAACGGCACCATAAACCATTCACCTCGCTTTAATGAAGATACATAAGTATTCTGCAGACCACAGTTTTACCATAAAAGGGCTTTTTCAGTGCTCAATCTATTCACTCCATCAATTTAAATACTAAATAACAGCAGTGATGTGATAGGAAACAACCATTCAAAATAAAAGGGACGACATTAAGAATATATTCAAAAGGACAATCAAATAATGCATATTGAAACAAGCAAAAAATGTCATTCAGTTGAACCATTTCAGTTATGAAACCCATGTTAATAAAATAAGGGAAGATGAAAAAAATACACACACACACACACACACACACACACACACGCACACACACACACATCCTTTTATTAAACAAGAAACATATTTATTAAATTATCACATATGACAATAATACATTTATAAAAATGAAAACAAACCATACTGACATAATTTTAGTTGTAAACATTATACATCACAAACCATGTTGACATAATTGTAATTGCAAATGTTATACATGTCAGTCAAACATTACACAACTCAATCAAATACTGCCTCCTATGCATGTATTGTTCTCACAGTTCCCATTTCTTCTTAGGTAATTTACTCCTACCTTTTTCCTAAAGATCCCAATTCCAGTTGTTTTATCTATGTTACTATATTCACTTCTAGTAAAGTTGGTTTAGACTTTGATTTTCATTTTCTTATAATTGCTTTTTTTTCAGCCACCATAATTACACTCAGCAAGGCCTTACTGTGTCTAGGCAATTACGATTCTTTATCATAGCGAAAAAAAACATTTCCTTAGTTACACCAGTTTGCACACCCAGTATCTCTGACACAGGAGTCTGCAGGGAATCTTTAAAGTCTGCAGCTCATTACACTTCCAGAAAATATGTTCCCAGTTACCTCTACCATCCCCATTACACCTCCAAAATTTGCTGTCTACCTAATGAAAAATTATTTGGAGTCTACTTGGGGTATAAAAATACTACGTAAACACTTCCAAGCAAAGATCCTAAATCTTCTAGACTTTGTTGCATATTTGGGAGACATTCCTATATCCCCCCATTGTTTCTTTGTGGATTGCTTATCCAGTCTCTTCCCAATCCTTTCTAACCTCCTCTGATTGATTCTTATACTTATTATGAAATATTTTATATGCTCTATTAATTATTCCTTTTTAACTGCAGCTTCTGTTCTAGATTCTACTACCAGTGCAGGTCTTTTGCTTAGGATGCCTCTATTTCTTTCTTTTTGCCTTTAGTCTGATATCAATCCTTAATAGAGAAGGCAATCGCTATCCTGCAGTCCAAATAAACTATTGGCCTCTTCCCATTCTATTACCTTTCCTTCTCTAATTATTTGCCCTCAAAACCTTGGTTCTTTTGCTAGTTTCCTCCAATATATTTCAGCCCCCTCTTGCCTATTGTCTGTATTCCTAATTGCAGTTGTCCCTATCAGGAGAATCTCCTTTCTCCATTCCCATGATGGCTTAATTCTTAGAGTACTTTCTGCTGCTTTATGAATATAATATTCTGTATGATTATTGTCATTCTCCTCAAAGGTCTGCATCCAAAACCCCAGTCTCTCCCTGTTTATTGAATTTACCTTTTTCCTCATCATTCCTTTCCACTTTGAATTATAGGTTTCTGCTTTGCTATGTATAGGAGCCTTAATTGTGTAGCTCTGAAATACCCCCACAAATCAGGTAATCCCAAACCGCCTTTTTCTATTGGAAGAATCAGCTTATCTCCCTTGACACTTGCCATCTTCCCCTCCCAGATGAAATCCTTCGTCTCTTTATTAATTGCTATCCACAACTTATCTGGTTGATAAAAATATGCCTGACCTGTTTATAAAACTAAAAGGACTAAACACATTTTAACTGCTTGTATCCTATCCATATCCATATAACAAAGCTTCCAATTTTTCAGTTTTTGTAATATCTTTTGTTTAGTTTCTTCCCACATATCCTTAGCTGCCACAGCAGAATCCTTTTTAATCCATACTCTTAAGGACTTTATTTTATTGTGTCACCATAAATATGGATATTGCTGAATCAGTTTATGTGTGGGTACATAATATAGAGCCTTTGTTTTAGCTTTATTAATTTTGTATCCCAAAAATATTTGAAACTGCCTCAAAATGTTCCACAACACTGTAATTTCATTTTCTTGTTTTATCAGGTATAAAATAATATCTACAAATAGAGCCAGCTGTTCTTGACTACCATGCCAATTATATCCTTGAATTTATGAATCTTTTATTTTCTTTGACAATGGTTTTAAATATAGTGCAAACAAAAAAGGGGAAAGCAGACACCCATGCCTTGTTCTCTATGCAACACCAAACTGTAGTACGAACTGGATTACAATCTGGAACACCACCAAAAGGAACAACAACCAGTGAAAATAAAACTTTATTTTCTCTCTTTTTCTCTCTAGCACCTCGGCTCAACAAAGCCTTCAAGGAGTAACAATTCACATACATCCATAATATTTATACACCATCATCAACTTATTATACAATTAAACAATTAAATAAACAATTAATTAAACAATTAAATAAACCTCTGGAGAGGAGAGACAACTAAAAGGTTTTTATTAAATTCTCATTTTGGAAAGTAGAGCTGTTTTCACTGGTATTTTGTGTGGTTTCAGAATAATTTGCTTTTGGATAGTGGTTATTTTAAACAATTAAATAATCTAATACAAATCTAATTATCTACTTAAAAAACAATATATTAAATCAAACTTTTCCAGCAACAGTCAATATTTAACCCTTTAGGGGTTAATGTCTCATATTTTAAAATAAAAATCATCTCTTTCTTTAAAAGTTCATTTCTTATTCTACCCTCACTAGCTTCATTTATAAAAATATGCTCTAAAATAGCTACCCTCAGACTGTCACATTTTGAATTATGAAACTCTACAAAATGTTGTGCTAAGGGCCTTTCCATCTTATTTGTTTTTATGTCCCTTAAATGTTCCATAATTCTAACTTTCAACATTCTTTTAGTTTGACCCACATAAAATTTCTTACAACCACATTGAATAATATAAACAACTCGCTCTGTTCTACAACTAAAGCAACCATTAGGTTTAAAACTAATTCCATTAATGTGTGGAAAAAATCTTTAACATAAGAACAAATTTTACATTTCCCACATGGTATTGTTCCTTTAACCACATTTAGATTGTATATTTTCTCTATGGGCCTGATAAATTTGGTGTGTACTATTATATCCTTAATGTTTCTCCCTCTCTTATAGGCAAACTTAAACTTCTTTTTTGTTAGCTCATCCAACTCACTGAAATTCTGTAAAAACTTCAAGAAATGTAGAATACATCTTTTAATGTCTTCACTACATATGTTAAATGTGGAGACCATATAAATATTTTCCAACTCTTTTTTACTATTCATATCTACTATTTTATTTTGTCTTTTCCAACATATAGGTCCCTTCTTGTATCTATTATTAAATATTTTATTTTTACTCAAATTTATTAATTGACTATCATATTGGGCCGGATTCACGAAGGCTTACACGGAGTTTAAGAGTAGTGTAAGCCTCCGTGTAAGCCTCCCGATCCAGGAACAGCCCAAACCTCCGTGTAAGAGACAGCTAAAACGTCTCTTACACGGACTGGGTGTGGAAATGCTCAATATCTCATTTGCAGCTCAAAGATATGCAAATGAGGTATTTGAGCGATCCAGGAAGCCCAAAGCAGTCCATGTAACGGACATTTTAGCTGCAGAAATGTACTCAGCTGACAACTGAGTACATTTCTGCAAAATTGACAACGGAGCTATGTCAGCTCCAAATAAAGGGTGCATATGTGTCATCTAGCATGCCAATGGCCAAATATGTGGCCATTGGCATTAAAAATTGATGCAAAATTATTTAAAATAACTTTTTTTTTTCGGGGATTTTGATGTTTAACTGCAGCGCACACCCGCGCAAACGGGGTGCGCTGCCTAAAAGTGAAAACCGAAGCTTATAAGCCCAAAATTGTGGGTGTTATGTATTACATGGAATGACAATGCAGGGACTAGCAGACCAAAAACAATATGGCCACCGTGTAGTGGTTGCCAAGGGGGGGAAGCTCAGTGTAAGAGATGTAACTAAGCATTACTAGGCAATCCTATGTAAATGAGGGTTACAATACTGAATCACACTGCCACATAGGTAATGAGTACTTTCCGAGTAGTGTAAGAGTTACAGAAGGGGGAGGAATAGAGTAAGAGGTAGGTGACATCACGGGGGGGGATCATAGAAATAAATGTATCACATTGGAGGGCAATGTAACGTGACAGATAACAGACAGACATCAGGGAGAGAGGTGTGTCCCAACAGAACACTAGGAAAGTCAAGAAATAGAGGGTGCACACTATCCCTACACTCAAACTTTCTTGATATACGTGCACGCGCGTGTGTGTGCGCGTGTAAGGCAGGTTCAACATGTGGGAGCATGTTGCAAACCATTTACAACAGTTTGCATGGGCGTGCACGTGTGTAAGGCAATGTGCGCGTGTTTTACCATGAATCAGCCAAGTCCACACCGTGTAAGGATGTGTGCGCGTGTTTAAGCAACTGTGAGCGTGCTTAAGCTGGTGTGCACATTGCTCCCCCTGAGGAAACAGAGAGGAAAAAGGAAACAACCAGAATACAAGGAAGCTGCCAGAGGATACTGCTGGAGTTAATTGGTGATAACAATTGGAAGCAGGCAATTACACAGGCAGACTAGAAGCCCAACCCAGCACTTAAAACACTGCAAACAGCAGTGCAGGGTGTTTCTCTCAAGAGATACTGCAAGAAAGGAGTAAGCTATCAGAATTGAAAACTGAAAAAGCTGAACTCAGAGCAGAAATGCTAGGGGCTGCCATAGCTGTTATAATCAGGCATAGGCGAATTGCTGAGGGTGGTGACAATGCAGATGCTGACAGACAACCCAGAGTGAGGAGAAGGAGAAGAGTATATAGGCCCAGGGTCACCTACCATGGGTTACATGAGCTGGAGATAGTAGAGCGCTACAGAGTGGACAGAGACCTTCTGCAGCAAATTGTTGAGCTGTGCAGGCCACGTCTCACACACAGAACCAACAGAGGGGAACCCATCCCAGTGGAAACCAAGGTATGTGTTGGCCTAAGAATACTAGCAACAGGTACCTTCCAGAGACCAACTGGTGATATGATGGGGATATCACAGGCGTCAGCCTCCAGGGTACTGCACCAGTTCCTGGATGCCATGTCAGCACATGTCGGTGATCATGTATATTTCCCCAATGCCCGTGAGGTATTGGCCAGCAATATGCGTCTCTTCCAGCAAATAGCGGGATACCCTGAGGTACTGGGTGCAATAGACTGCACGCACATACGCATCAAAGTACCAGCCGGTGAGCAGGGTAGAGCCTATATTAACCGCAAGGGATTCCCCTCCATCAACTGCCAGGTCATGTGTGATGCCCAGGGCATAATAATGAATGTGTGTGCTGGCTGCCCTGGGAGCTACCATTATTCCCACATCTGGCATCTGACACAGCTGTACAAATCATTTGCCAGTGGGGACTTCCCACACGGACACCTAGTGGGGGATGCAGGTTATGGACTTGAGCCGTGGCTGATGACACCCATCAGAAATGCACACACACCTGAACAGGAACGCCATAATGAGGCACACGCACAAACACGTAATGTCATAGAGCGTGTGTTTGGGCTGCTCAAGTCACGGTTCCGGTGTCTGGACACATCTGGTGGAGCCTTGCAGTACACACCAACTACATGTACCCAAATGATCATGATATGTGCTATGCTACATAATATGATCCGGTGGAAACAGCTGCAGCAGGACCAGCATAGGGCTGGGCCAAACATACCCCCACCATTGCCAAGGCCACCACAGGCAGAGGGTGACCCGGAGGAGGAACAACCTGACCTTGCCCCAGTATGCAGAAGGAGGCGTGCCCAGTATGCCCTGGCCTTGGCAAAGAGGCAACGCATAGCACATACACTGGCTCAGTAGGAACACTGGGACTGATACCCCCTCCGACTCACTCATATAGTAACAGGGACGCCTAACATGACACAATCTGCTTCCAAACATGTACAGGGAGTGTAGTATGTGCATCCGACAGAGGCAGCCCTGCAGCACCACCTGAGGCATGAATGCCATGTGTTAAGTAATGTAACACCATGTACCATATGCACACCTGAGGACCCTGACTAACATCCACCCTCACCAATCATAAACCACAAAAACACAAACCCACCTTCATAGGTACCACAAGGGATAGGAACCTAGATGTAATGCTACCCAATGCCAGAAGTATAAACAGCAAGATGCGTGCAGTGTAAACGCACACAGTATAGAAAATGTAGATATCAGTGCTGTAATAGAAAACTGGGTCAAAGCCCACATCAGCACCCTAACACTACCAGGTCACACCTCATACAGTGATGTACAGCTGCAAAAACATGGAACAAGCTACAAAATGAGGGTGACTAGCAATAAATGTCATGGATAACCACACCCCATGTTGGTACCACAACAAGAAGCAGCATGGATTAGCCATGGTCAAATACCAATGGCTAAAACTGCCTACTACTATATAGCTTGCTGCAGACCACTGTCCTAATAGCAGGAACTGCACCAGGCCTATGTTGGAATACAGGAAGATATCAAGCCCCCCAAACCACATTATATTGCTTGACTGAAAATACCTACACATACACCATAGTTTCATAGTTTCATAGTTTACTACTAGGCTATCTGCCCTAGTGCATTTATAAGCCTAGCCATAGTGATGTGGCTATTGCCACCCCTTATAGTGGTAATAAGTGTACAGAATAGATTCCGAATATTGTGCCTCTGACTTAGTAGTGACACATTATGACCCCCTTACTTAATCGAATAACTTGACTGTGCCTCTGTCTAGTAGTGACACAGGGAGGACCCCTGGGGTAAACCTACGATCTCACATCCACTTGTCCAGATTTCTCTTGAAGAGAGTCAGTGAGGGATTCTGTCTAACATGAACTGGGATTCTTTGCTAGAGTGTGAGAAGCCTCTGAGTTATGACTCTGTCCCTCCAGCATGTCCTATACATGTATGTGCTGAGGTTCAAATCTTTAGCTCTCATGGTTCTGGTGGATTTGGATTGCTTGCAGTGGAGCATGTCCACCAAATCCTGATTGGACATGGTCTTGTATGTCAGGCATAGGTCACCTGTAAGTAGGCGGTATGCTACTGAATAAAGCTGGATTTCCTTTAGTCTGGAAGCATATGACATGTGTTGTAGACCCTTGATCCTCTTGATAAGGTGCTTTTGGGGTCTCTCCAGCTGTTGCAAGTGCTGGGTGAGGTACATACCAAATGGGGCTTTGTATTCAATCATGGGCCTGATAAGGGAGAAGTATAGGGGTACAATGACCTTCTTTGATCTGGATGGAAAACCCTTCATGTTAAGGTGGGCAAGATAGAAAGTCTTTCTAACCACTTTGGCAACATGGGTGTCAAACGAGAGGTCACTATCTACATGGGTCCCCAGGTGTCTGATTTGTTTTCTGTGCTCAGTGGGTTGCTGTCTATGTATTGATTTGTGGGTACTTTGTTCCTCCCAAAGGGGATGACTACACATCAGTTGCATTCAGTTTCAGGCCATGATTCCGGCACCAGCTATCTGTTTTTGTGAGGGCATTGTGTAGGATGTGTGTGCCGGCTGATGTATTCACTATGGTGCCTAGGTTGCAGTCATCTGCAAACTTTGTCAGCCACAACCCTCCTATGTTTGCTTTCACATCTGAAAAGTAAATGCCAAATAAGAGGGGTCCCAGGACAGATCCTTGTGGGACACCACTTGTGACTGGCTTTGAATCTGACAAGGCACCTGCAATGTCGACTTTATGGGTTCTGTTTCTTAGTCATTTTGCAACCTATCCTGTGACATATGGTTTTATATTTCAGCTGTTGAGCTTGTCTATGATGCCTGAGTGGGGTATTGTGTCAAAGGCCTTAGCCAAGTGCAGGTAGGCTGTGTGGACCGCTTAGCCCTCATCAATGGCCCTACTGACAGTTTCAAAATAGTCAGCTAGGTGCAAAAAGCAGGATCTGCCCTGTACAAAGCTGAACTGGGTGGGATCAAGGGTCTGTAGGTCACCAATGCCTCTGTTTAAGAGCTCCATAATGACACTTTCCATAGCTTTGCAGACAAGGCTGGTTAAGCTTGTGTGGTGGTAGTTCCCAGGGTCTGTGGAGGCATCTCCTTTGTGGAATGGGACCACTGTTGCTGTACGCCAATGTTCAGGTACATATCCTGTAGCAAGGCTAAGGTTAAATAGCATTTGTATATACGGGTTTAGCTCCTTCTGGAGTTCACGTAGCATGCAACTGGGGATACCATCAGGTCCCATTGATGCTGTGTTCTTGTCTTTGCTGAGTGCGGCTCTCACATGGACATCTGAGATGACAGTGAGGTTACATTCAGCTGTGATAACTATCTTCTTTTGGGGGTGAGGGAGGGGGAAAATTGCACTGAACCAGTCTGCCAGAATGTTGCCAATATCTGTCAGGTCACTGAAATTTATGTTGTTGTGTACCAACTCTGAGCATATCTGAGGGTTCCCACCCAGGTTTCTGACATAACTGAAGAAGGCATTGTGGTTATCTTTATTGTCTTTGGTGATTTTTGTCTCAAAGTTGACCTTGGATGTCTTTATGAGAGAATGTAGCTTTTTACTAGTGCTGATCACAGCTGCCTTCCCTTTAGGAGATGTAGCTCTGTCTAGCATTAGTATCCTTCATTTGTTATACAGTTTGTTTATGGCTGGGGTTCACCAGACAGGCCACTTTCCCTTGGTGGAGAGGGTCTTGGTTTTATTTGTGATTGCATTGTCCATGCTTTCTTGGAGATGTCCATAGAAAGCGTCTGTGAAGGAGTCACCATTGTGTGTTGTGGTTTCCACTGGCCCAGTGGGCGTAAAGGATACCATCTCAGTCTGAAGAAGTGTGAAGTCAGCTTTTGAGACGTTTGTCACTATACTCTTTGTATTATACTAGCACCGACACATTTGTAGACAATTTCCCAGAATCCATCAAACAAAATGGACATGCAAAATGTAACACTTCCACAAGAGGGGTAAGCATACTGGATGTGATAATCAGAAATATGTGTACTGGATGTCAAGATGAGAAGTGTATCCCTCACTGGTAAGACCAGACCATAGAGTAATCACACTGTAGTTACACATCGCGACCCCAGTCCCTGGCCAGAATACCACAGTGAAATACATGTATAAAGCATAGCTTGCACCCCTACAAACCAATGTGGAATCCATGAAAGGCCCTGTGCAAGTCCAGAATATGGGACACACTGCAGAACATGTTATACAGGCATACCATGAACACAGCCAAGAGTGCTTGGAGTCTGCAATCACAAATAACAACAAGACACAATGCCATACACCCAGGCATCTGGCATGCTGGACTCTAGCAATTATTAAACCATTGAAGAGAATGAGGAAGCTACCACATGATAGATCAAACATAAAAAGTGAAGTAATCAGTGATCACTAGTATGGCAATAAAATGTGTCCACACATACAATCCACTAAGGCCAGGCAAAACAAGTAGAATCTGTAAATCCAGTGGCAATGTGACACCTGTCCCAAGTACACACACAACAACAACTCACCCCAATAAATACAAATATATGTGATAGATGCAACCAGGTAGCCAAACCGGAGCCTGAGCACTCCCAAATCAGTACTGTCAAAACTAGTCAGGAGGACAAGGTAACCACATACACCACAAACCCAGTCCCACATAGACCTACAACGACTGTAAACCAAACACAAACACAAAAACATTCCCAGAGGCCTTAATTACAAACACACAACACCAACACAAGCCTCGAAAGCAGACACCCAATAAAACAACCTCCAGACATAGCACATGTAACACATAGTACACAAAGCTGGTGTGCCAAACAGTCACAGGACAGAAGGAAAAACAACATGCCTGATACAGTTGTAATAGGTGACTCCATAGTGAGACATGCTGCTGTTCCAGGGATGGCTTGCACCTGTTACCCATGAGCGTCTGGATATTGCCTAAGGCTTTTGCAACCTACAGAGATCCTTTCGTAGGCAAGGCCGAAAAGACTAACCCACCACCATAGAAAACAAAACTGGAAAGAAACAGAAGGGTAATGCTGATCAATGCCAGATGTGTAAACCTCAATATGCATGCTCCTGAGGCCCTCCCCAGTATGGAGAACATTGATGTCTGTCCAGTGATAGAAACCTGCTGCAAGCCTCGTGACAGCACACCAGCACTACCAGGTAATACCACATATCATGTGTTATGGCCACAAAATCTGGAACAAAACATAAAAGGAGGGTGAGTATCCATATTCAGCACAGACACCTATATGTCCAGTTAACTGACAATGCCTATGTCATTGCAGTCCACCCATGTGAAACTAACCGTAGGCAAGACTGCTGTACAGTCTGTAGCATGCTACAGACCACACTCTCACACACAGGAACCCCACCCCACTGTCCTGAAGACAGTGGAAAGTATGAATGTACCACCAAATACAAAACGAGGTACACACAAATTACCACATAGGTGGTAAACCATTATGTATGGAAGGAGTAATCATGGACCTAGTGACGCAAGTGGACAGTAACCTGTTATGTGACAGTCACATCGCCAATTTGGCTAGGAAGACTGTCTATATTGGACACTGTATCATGAAAGGATTCACATCTACGTCAACAAAGGTCATTGTGCCCCTATACTGTTCACTTATCAGACCATATTGTAGTACAATGCCTCATTTGGGATGTACATTACCTGGCACCTGCAGCAGTTAGAAAGACCTCAAAGGTACCTCACCAAGAGTCAGAAAGGGTCTCAAATATATGTCATATGCTGCCTGGCTGTAGACACCACAGCTGAATGCAGTCACATACTGCCTACACAGAGGCATTGTATGTCTGTTGTACAAGTCCATGTCAAACACAGAAGTAATGGACATGCTCCACCCCCAAAAACTCAAAGCCATCAGAGCTGTGTGAGTCAGAGATGTCAACCTCAACACATAATCAAATATAATGTGCTGGAGGGACAGATACCTAACCCTGAGTCTCTCCACACCCTGGAACAGAATACCACTACATGTTAGGCAGAGCCCCTCACTGACACTCTTCAACAGGAAGTTTGCAAAATGGATGGATAATTGTAGATGTACACTGGGGGTCTTTACTGTGTCATGTCCAGACAGAGGCACAGCTAAGTAAATCATAAATGGCCATAATATTCACATAGCAAGGGGTGGCAAAAGCCACACACACTGTGGCTAGGCTTACAAATGCCCTAGGGTGGATAGCCTAGTATAAACCTATGAACCTATTATGATACAAATTGTACAGGACACTAAGGATAACCCCAAGGCTGCTGCAACTGATGGTAGGAAGCGTGTTGTGAATTCCCAGATATGCTCTGGATCACACAAATATTACAAACAACATACCAAACACACCCACGTATTGCCAACATACATCCTGACAGGTGCAGTGCAAACCCCCCCCCCCATAATGCAAAATATCTTTCCCAGCAGACTGCTGCCTCCCTGACATTATGTCAGCCTTACCACAGGATATGTACCCAAAGAGCAGTGTACAACAACAGTGGTCATTCTCAAGAAAGGTGTCGCCTGAATGGATACTAAAAACAACCACCACAGAATCCTGAGAAGCTTGGTCTGCACAGCTATGGAAAGGATCAGCATGTACCGCAGACATAAAGATATTGGGGATCTATTGACACCCGACCCTACCCAGTGTGGGTTTATTAAGTGCAGACCCTGCCCCTAAATATGTGTGACTCAGTTGAAACAGTAATTGAGGTCACTGATGAGGGCAATGTGGTCCACACAGTGTAGCTGGACCTTGCAAAGCTTTCCATACAATACCCTACGTGTTCAATATAGATATGCTCACCAGCTTATATATACACCCCTATGTCACTAGAGGGGTTGCAAACCAGACCAACGACAGAACTGACATGGTCAGACATGCTGCAGCCATGTCAGGCTACAAACCACATATAACAGGTATCCCACAAAGCTTGGTCCTGGGACCTTCCCCGTCTGGTATATATGCCCCATAGGTACAGGCCAACATGTACGGACTGTGCCTGAACATGTTTGCAGAGGACTACAAACCACCCAACATATCTGACACTCCAGCTGACACAAGCATTCCACAAAAGGGCCACATAGAAACAGACAACTGGTGCCATAGCCATGTCAGCATGTTAAATGGAGAAAACTGCATAGTCAACCTCTGTGGATATACAGTAAGTGACCACCAATTACCACATAGGTGTTAACCCATTACATACTTAACATGTAATGACAGACCTGGGTACACAAGGTGATAGATATCCTGCATTGGACAAACATGTGGCTGTAGTGTTAACAGAAGCAATCCATATACCAACCTAATCATGAAGGTTATGACATCTAGATAAGGGGAGATCATTGTGGTTCTGCAGTTATCCTTCATCAGCGTTACAATTGACTACAACAGCCCCTGTGGGGTGTACCTCAGCAGACACCTCCATCAACTGTAAAGTCCACAACAGTACCTCACCAGGAGTATCAAAGAGCTTGAACAGATGTAATGTGTTGCCTGATTAAACAGAGTGCAACTCCACACACTGCCATGCTGGCCACCCAGATGCAAGCTGTGCCTGATGTATGAAGCCATGTCCAAGCTGGAATCAATGAACATGCTGCACCTTGTACAATCTGAATGGCAGTGAGCTATGCACATGAGAGACCTGAACCCCAGCACTGACATACATAGGACAAGCTGTACTGCATGATCCATAACACAGAAACCACCCCCACGCATGAGTAAACTACCAGTACAGGTTATCCATAGAGTCACTCGTTGATTCTCCTCAACAGGAATCTTAATGAGTAGATGGGAGATGGTAGGTTTACCCTGGGTATCACTGTTATGTCACGGGTAGACAGAGGCACAGTATACTAAACATAACATATGTCATGGCAAACTACACTTACAATGTGTCGAAGGACAAATACACTCTCTGACTAGCATTAGAAATGGCCTAGGGCACATCGGTAGTGTTTGCCAATGTACGCCTATGTTGTGGAATACACTACTGATGTTGGACGAGGCTGTTGTAAGTAGTTAATATCTGAACATAATGCAACATGGTCAGATAGGTTCATAGGTTCATAGGTTTATACTAGGCTATCTGCCCTAAGGCATTTATAAGCCTAGCCCAGAGTTTTGTGGCTTACGCCACCCCTTATATGGAAACAATACTGTGCCCATTAGTTTGTTGTGCCTCTGTCCAGCAGTGACACAGAGACAATTCCTGGGGTAAACCTACGATCTCCCATCCACAGGTCAAGATTCCTCTTGAACAGAGCCAGCGAGGTGCTCTGCCTCACATGGACTGGGATTCTATTCCACAGCATAGGGAGTCTCTGAGTGATAAATCTATCCCTCCAGCATGTCCTATTTATATCCCTGCTAAGGTTTAAGCCACTTGCCCTAGTGGTTCTGGTGGATTTGGAGTTTTTGAGGTGGAGCATGCCCATTAATTCCTGGTTGGACATGGCCTTGTATGTCAGGCACATGTCACCTCTGAGCAGACGGTATGCGACTGAATAGAGCTGGAGTTTCTTCAATCTGGCAGCATATGACAGATGTTGGAGTCCCTTTATCCTTTTGTGAGGGACTTTTGGGGTCTCTCCAATTGCTGCAGATGTCGGGTGAGATACATCCCGAATGGGGCATTGTACTCGATCATTGGTCTGATAAGTGAAGAGTACAGGGGAACAATGACCTCACTCGATCTGGATGTGAATCCCTTCATGATCAGGTGGGCAATGTAGAAGGTCTTTCTAACCACTTTAGCAACGTGAGTGTCAAAAGAAAGGCCACTGTCAACCTGGGTCCCCAGGTCCCTGATAACCTCTTCTGTGCTTAGAGGATTGCCACCTATATGGTAGATTGGGGTTACCTTGCTTTTCCTGAAGGGTATGACTATACATTTTTTGGCATTTAACTTCAGGCCATGGCTCTGGCACCAGCTATCAGTTTCCGTGAGTCCCTTCTGAAGGATATCCGTGTCTGATGCACTTTCCACTATGGCGCCCAGTTTGCAGTCATCTGCAAACTTTGTCAGCGAAAGTCCTCCCATGTTGGCCTGTACTTCTGAGAAGTAGATGCCGAACAATAGGGGGCCAAGGACCAAGCCCTGTGGGACACCACTTGTGACCGGCTTGGAGTCTGACATAGCACCAGCAACTCTAACCCTGTGGGTCCTGTCCTTAAGCCAGTTTGCAACCCATCTTGTGACATATGGGTTTACATTTAAGTTGGTAAGTTTTTCTACAATACCCGAGTGGGGTATTGTGTTGAAAGCCTTTGCAAGGTCAAGGTAGGCTGTATGGACTGCCTTTCCCTCATCAATGGCCTTAGTGACTGTTTTGAAGAAGTTGACCAAGTTCAAAAGGCATGATCTGCCCTTGACAAAGCCAAACTGGGACGGGTCCAATGTCTGCATGTCCCCTATATCTTTGTTTATGAGCTCCATTATGATCCTCTCCATAGCTTTGCAGACTAGACTTGTTAAGCTTATTGGGCGGTAATTACCAGGGTCCGTAGAGGCACCGCCTTTGTGCAGATGTGCACAACTGGACCCTAACCAGGCTGCTGTGCTCACTATGGAAATGTAAAGCAGTGATAGGACTAAAGCCCAGGATACTGTCCACCACAGTGAAAGTACTGAACCACTACACTATACAGTACTAGAGTGTTAGGTCAGTATGAACAGATGTTGACAATTGTATGCAAAGTATCCCATGCAAAACCTGCAGGCACAGTATAATCCCTGTTGTGTTCACACAAAAAGCATTTGGACAGTAACTACACAACATGACACAGAACACACAACCATAAACAGGAGATATTTGTTGAAGTTCACACTCATCCACAAATGTGATGGGCTGCAGAGTCCAACATACGGAAAGCTCACACTGGGCATGCTCTGATAAATGAGACATCTTTCACACAACATGCCATGGAAAGGCTGAACTGGGCATGCTCACACACTTAGTCCAAATATCAGTTTAGCATTTTGCCACATATATCTGGTATATGTACGTGTTATTACAGCAACCAACAACATTATAGCAATCTGACCAGTGCTCACACTTAAATGACTACAGAGACATACATGATATAGTGGATTTCCCCCATATGCAAACATCGTCCACAGATACACAAGTTGTTCATACAAACAGGAAATGTTATGGCAATAAAGACCTGCAAACACTGCTATCAGCACTAAATAATGTGCATCTGACAGTTAAACATATGGGTGTAGAGGTCAACACTAGGCTGTTTGCCCTAGGGAATGACAGCTTATCCAGAGTGTGTGTGTGTGGGTGATTGTGGTTTGTCTGTGTGCAAGTCTGTGTGAGGGAAATGTTCCTTTTAGCAACTGGGAAAACACACCACAGGATGCTCATTCCCCTTTCTAAACACTGATGATGTCAGCACCCTATAAGTATATCAGGAGAAAGGAAATCTCCCAGTAATGTGAATAGCACACTCTGCTAATGCATCCGTCTCTAGTGTCATCACATAGTTAAGTAGGGGTTTGAATCTGACAAGTGTGTGTGAACGGAACATCCCTTTTGGCAACTGTGAAAACACACCACAGGATGCCCATTCCCTTTTCTAAACACCGATGATGTCAGCACTCTATAAGTATATCAGGAGAAAACAAGTCTCACCGTAATGCGAATAGCGCACTCTGCTAATGCATTCATCTCTAGTGTCATAACCTAGTTAGATAGGGGTTTAAATCGAGCAAGTGTGTGTGAAGGGGGGTTTGTGTGTGTGTAAATGTGTATGAAAAGAACATCCCTTTTGGCACCTGTGAAAACACACCATAGGATGCACATTCGACTTTCTAAACACCGATGATATCAGCACCCTATAAGTATATCAGGAGAAGAGAAATTTCCCAGTAATACGAATAGCGTGCTCTGCTAATGCATCCATCTCTAGTGTTATAACATAGTTAGGTAGGGATTTGAATGTGGCAAGTGTGTGTGAAGGGGGGTTAGTGTGTATGAAAAGAACATCCCTTTTGGCAACTGGGAAAACACACTACAGGATGCACATACCCCTTTCTAAACAATATCACAATTATTTATGGCTTTTGATTCCAGGCATGTCACGTGTGTTTTGCTCACACAGAGTGCCCATGTGTGCGGGTTGCTTCTCACAATAATGCATGACATTGATTAAACCAGTTATGGCAATGCACACATGATGTATGTGTGTGCCAAATACACATATGTACCTGTGACCTTCAATAGTTACCATGTGTGATGCCTGCCACATGTGAATACATGGTATTTGCACTGGGTAACATTATGACTGTGGTCTTCTGTGCAGGTGCTGCATGTGGGATGTGTATATACAGTGTGAGATGTAGATGCTATCAACCTAGTAGTGAGAGATACACACCTGGTCTGGGGCATATAGTCTACATGTTGTTGATGAAGAGTTGCTGCATGTTTTCACCTGTTGTGGGAGTGGTAAGAAGTTGTTCCATAGCAATGCAGTGACCGCATGCTAAGAACCTTTCAGCTAGGGTGTTGTAGCTACAGTAATTCATTAGCATTCAGTAATATGTCAGCATTCCTGGTGAGGGTATGATGCCAACCAAGGTCAGGGTTCTACCAGCCTGTGCCACTTGCTCAGTGAGCCCTTCCATTTTCCCTATCATGTATTCCAGTGAGGGACATCACACATCAGCTGTAGTGGCATGGACAATGACTGAGTCATATGTGTCCATGCATCTGACTGACCTGTATGCTTGTGTTATGTGGTGGACCATAGTGCCCCATGAGCATATCACTGTGACCTTCACCTTGTCCAGCCTGGTGAGCATGACCTCACTGTACCGGACAATAAAAGTACCTAACACAACTGCAGCAGTAGTGTTATATAGCTGTACAGACTGTGCTTGTTTGGCACACAGGATTTGTGTGCTATGTGTTATGCGTGCTGTGTTCAGGCCTAACGTATGCCTGTGTGCCAGCTGCAGAGGTGTCTGCCACTCAGGCAGGATGCCATTCTTAGGCTCCACGAATGGCCCGGTGTGTTCCCGTGCTTGTATTGCTGTCAGTGCAGGTCTACATCAGACTGGTATTGCACTCACTGTAGTATTTCATGCCACCTGACAGGTTATGCCAGTACTGGGTTCAGAGTGCTTAGTCCACAGTTTGGCTATGTGTTTCCATCTCATACATGTGTTGTACATCCATGGGTAGGGGATAGGGTTGACTGTGTACATGTGGCAGCTGTGACATTACTACATGACTCACATATTCCACAACTGTACCATAGAGGTGACTGACAACTGACCTTTGCACATGCTACCATAGTATTGAGATTGCATTGGTGATTAACAGCACATAGGGCCAATGGTGAACAAGATACATAGGTTCATAGGTTCATACTAGGCTATCTGCCCTAGGGCATTTATAAACCTAGCCAGAATGTGTGTGGCTTTCACCATGCATTGTAAATATATCTTGCTATGCCCTTTTCCAAGGTTAGTATACTGTGCCTCTGTCTAACAGTGACACATAAATGATACCCAGGGTAAACCTACAATGTCCCATCCAGTCATTAATATTCCTCTTGAAGACAGTCACTGAGTGACTCTGCCTAGCCTCTATTGGGATAATATTCCAGAGTGAAGGGAGCCTCTGAGTTATGAATGTGTCCCTCCAGCATGTCCTATGTATATCACTCCTGAGGTTCAAGTCTTTCCAGCGTGTAGCTTGATGGGATCTGGATATTCTGAGGTGCAGCATGACCATTAAGTCAGGGTTTGACATGGCTTTATATGTCAGGCACAGATTGCCTATGAAGAGGCAGTATGCCACTGAGTAGAGCTGCTGTTTCTTTAACCAGTCAGTATGTGGCATCTGTTTGAGCCCTTTGATCCTCTTGTTGAGGTACTTTTGTTGTCTTTCCAGTTGCTGCAGGTGTCTGGTAAGGTGCATGCCAACAGGGGCATTGTAGTCAATTATGGGCATGATGAGGGATGAGTAAAGAGGCACAATGTCCTCCCCTGATCTACATGTGAATCCCTTCATGATGAGGTGGCCTATATAAAATGTTTTCCTAACCACTTTGGCCATGTGGTTGTCAAATGAGAGAATGCTATCAACTTGTGTACCCCAAGGTCCATAATTCCTTCGTCTGTACTTAATGGATTAACACATATGTGGTACTTTGTGGTCACTTTGTTTTTGCCAAAGGGGATGACTATACACTTTTTGGCATTCAGCTTGAGGCCATGGCTGTGGCACAAGTCATCTGTTTCTAAGAGGCCCTTTTGGAGGATGCTTGTGTTAGCTGGAGAGTTGATTATGGCGTCCGGTTTGCAGTCATCTGCGACTTGCTCAGCCACAGTCCTTCCATGTTGGCCTGTACCTCTGATAAATATATACTGAACAAGACAGATCCCAGGGCTGAGCCTTGTGGGACACCACTTGTAACTGGTTTTGAGGCTGACATGGCTCCAGCAATTCTAACCATGTGTGTTCTGCCCTTGAGCCACTGTGCAATATCTGTAGTGACATAGGGGTTAATATGTACACTGGTGAGCTTCCCTAGAATGCACAAGTGGGGTATTGTATCAAAGGCTTATGCAAGGTCCAGGTAGGCTGTGTAGACCACCTTCCCTTGACAGTGGCCTTGGTGACTGTTTCAAAGAAATCAAACAGGTTTGAGAGGCAGGATCTGCCATTAACAAAGCCAAACTGTGTATGATGAAGTGTCTGTAGGTCCCCAATATCTATATTTATGAGGTTCATGATGATCCTTGCCATAGCTTTGCAGACCAAGCTATTCAGACTTATGGGGCGATAGTGTCCAGGATCCGTTAAGGCACCACCTAAATGTAGAGGGACCACTGTTGCTGTACGCCACTCTTTGGCCACATATCATGTAGTAAGGCTGGGATTGAACAGTAGTGTTATGTCTGGGTGTAGCTCTTCTTGGAGTTCATGTAGGATACAGCCTGGGATACTGTCTGGTCCCATTGATGCAGTGTTTATTGCTTTGGAGAGGGCAGCTCTTACCTGAGCATCTGAGATGTCGGGGGGGGGCAGCACTCTGCTGGGAGAAATATTTGCCCTTTTGGTGTGGAGGGGGGGAGAAGGTAGCAGTGAACCTGTCCACTAGGATGTTGGCAATGTCTGTGTGTTTGGTATTTCTTGTGACATCTTGGACTACCTCTGAGCATATCTGGGAATTACCACCCAGGTTCCTAACATAACTACAGAAAGCCTTGTGATTATCCTCAGTGTCTTGTGGAATCTTCTCTCAAAGATGGCCTTAGACAATCTTATGAGTGCCTGTAGTTTTCTTCTAATACTCATCAGTGATGCCTTCACATTTTGGGAGTTTGTTGTATCATTTAGTAGCTTCATCCTTCTATTGTATAGTTTGTTTATGGCTGGTGTCCACCACACAGGACGTCTGCCTTTGGAGGATTGGATCTTGCTTTTATTTGGGATTGCATGATCCATGCATTCCTGAAGGTGTCCATAGAATGCCTTTATACAGGTATCTGCAGTCTGGTCCATATTTTCAACAGGCCTGGGGGCTTTGAAGGTTTCCACATCATTTAAGAGGAGTGTGAACATGCTTTACATGAGTTGTTGACTGTATTCTTCTGTGCAGGGGGTGGCCTTGGGATGTGAATATCCAGTGAGATTAGTTTATGGTCTGATCTTACCAGTGAGGGATACACTTCTGGTCTGGAGCATAGAGTCCCCATGTTGGTGATGATCAGGTTCAGTATGTTTTCCCCTCTTGTGTGAGTGGTAACAAGTTGTTCCATAGCATATTGGTATATAAATTCCAGTAATCTGTGGGCTAGGGTGTTGGAGCTACAGTCATGCTCCCAGTCTATGTTTGGGTAGTTTAACCCACCCAGTATAATAGTGTATGGACAGACCTACATATTTCCAACTGTTTTCAGGAAGGCCAAGTGCGGTTCTTGTGTTTGTGAGGGTGGTGTGTAGCAGGCTATAACCTGGAAGGCAGTTTTACCCATTGTTACTTGCATATGGATAGTCTCTGATGTTTGGTGCTTTGCCACCAACCTGGAGTTGTGGATATCTTGGATGAATATCAATACACCCCCTCCTTTTGTGGTTTTGTGCAAGTTTTGGGCCTGAAAAGCATGGTATGAGGTATAACTTGGTAGTGCTGGAGTGCTGTTAGTAGCCCTGAATCCGGTATCTGTTACTGCACAGATAGCGATGTTCTCCATGCTGAGGAATGTTTTGAGTGTGTGCATCATCAGGTTTAGAGTCCTGCAGTGGCATATATGACTGCTCACGTGGACAGATGCCAGGTAAGTCATATGCAAAGTGTCACAGGCAACGTACATGTGCACAGGAGAAACAGTGACATTCTGTCAAATGAGACATGGACATACATATAGTAAGCTATGCAGATGTCACTAGGAGTCCACAGAAGCTGTGTAACTCTGCATGGCAGGTCGGATCAGTATTCCAGGGTAACTGCAAGGAAACATGCATGCAAACATAGCTACTGTAAGCAGGGCTGCATGTAGTCCATTGTACAACAAACAAGCTGTACCACTTTCAGTAGGTAACACTGCAAATGCTCACCAGCTGACATATGAATACCTATGTCACCAAAGGTGATACTTACCAGACCACGGACAGAAATGACATGGCCAAACACGCTGCATCCCACATGAACACATATCTCAAGCAACACAGACCTCACAAAGTCAGTGTTCTTAACAGGCACAGCCCATAAGGCCAAACACAATGTGTGACACACCTATAATAGGTGATGCCATAGTCAGACACACTGACGCGTCCCCTCCAGACTGAGCAAGGTGAGGGTCACATTTAGCTACCTGTCGGGTGATAGAATGTGCCACATAACACAAGCACTCGGGTTACTCCACAGCAAGTACAAGTATGAGGCAGTCATTGTCCATGCTGGTGTGAACAACCTGAGACGTACCTCCCTGGACCACATGGAAAGAGACACAGAGGAGCTCTTACATCACCCTCTCAAACTCAGGAATCCCACACAGCCTTCATGACGACACAGGAGAGTATAGATTTCTCTGCAAACACCATCATACTGGGTGACTTCAACTACCCAAACATAGACTGTGAACATTACTCAAGCCACAATACCCAAGCTCTAGGGTTCCCATAGTTCAGAAACTCTTTAGCTATGGAACAAGTAGTCAACATTCCCACAAGAGGGGAAAATATACTAGACCTGATCATCACAAACATGAGTACAAAATGCTCACCACTTGAAGTATATCCCTCATTGTTGCAATCGAACCATATACTAATCACACTGGAGTACCGGATCCCCCACATATGCAAACCTCAAACACATCTATGTGTGTGTGTGTGGGAAATGCCCCTATTAGCAACTGTGACAGTACACTACAGGATGCAGATTCCCTTTTTGAAACACTGATGATGTCAGCACTCTATAACTATATTACCTGAAATAAAGCTCCCCAGTAATTCGTATAGCTTGCTCTGCTAATGCATCTTTCTCTAGTGTCATAACATAGGTAGGTAGGGGTTTGAATCCTGCAAAGGGAATGTATATGAGTTAGTGTGAGTGGGGTTTGTGTGTGTGCATAATGCTGTCAGGGAAAAGTGCCTTTTGCCAACTGGGAGAACACACTACAGGGTGCACATCCCTCTTCCTAAACACAGATGATGTCAGCACTCTCTAAGTACGGCATTAGAAAGGATTTCTCCCACTAATGCAAATAGCGCACTGTGCTAATGTGTCTGTCTCTAGTGTCATAACACAGTTAGGTAGGGGTTTGAATCTTGCAAATGGAAAGTATGTGTTTTAGTGTGAGTGGGGTTAGTGTATATGCACAATGCTGGGGGTGGGATGTGGCTTTTGCCAAATGGGGCTACGCACTGCAGGGTGCACATTTCCCTTAACAAACAGTGATGTTGACAGCACCCTATACAAACAACATGACAACAGACAACTGCCAGTACTCAGTATAGTGTTACATGCTACTGTAACATGCACATGTACCAGAACATACCTAGATAGTGTTTTAAAACCTGAATGTGGCAAGTGTGTGGATGTGGGATGTTTCTGTGTGTGCATTTCCGTATGGAAAACATGTTGGATGTGGCAATCAGGGAACCACAGTACCTGATGCACATTACACTTTTAAACTAATGAGGTTGCCTGCACCCTGTGAGTACAGGTAGAGAAGAGGAAATCGGTAGTAATCCAAATAGTGCACTTTTCAAATGTGTACCTGTCATGTGTTGACAGCTGCTCATGTAGGGTAATAAATAATGGAAATGGCAGGTGAGCGTGTGCATGTGTGGGGGTAGCAGGGTGTGTGTAAATGCATGTGTGACAGAACAGATACATATAGCTGAATCTACAATACAGCACATGATGCACATTCCCATAGTCAATGGTAGCATGTGATGGTGTGCAGCAGTACACTTTGGTAAGTAGTATGGGTGCAGATAACAATTCAGGACATTCATACAGTTACTGCAGCAGGAATGCTGGGCTATACACACAATCATAGTGGAACAGTGAACAGTTACCAACATGTTACTACTTATACACATCTATGTAGTCACCCTGTGCATCAGCAACGTGTTTACCTTTTCCTGCACTGATGTTGTAGTATGCAGGAGGTGGCACAGTGTCATCATATGCACAGGGTGTGGGTTAGGTATGCCAAAGCCAGCCACTGGTAACACCAATTGACATGTGTGTGTATGTGTGTTTGTGAGGGGCAGCAGTACAGGGTGGACCAGTGTTGGTGCAGTGTGTGTGTGTGTATGTGTTTGCCCTAGGTGTTAAATTTCTGCATGTGTGTAAGCATGCACACAGTCCCACATAATGGCTGCCATGTACAGGGTTTTGTGGACAGCCACAGACTGCACCTGTCAGGTCATCCAGATCAGTGTCTGTGGGCACGGACACGGTACCTGTGCCTGGCAGGGGTGCTACGGACCATATCCGGTACTAACCCAGACTGGGTACTGTCATCGGAAGCGGGTGTGTGTTGACTGGACACAGTTCCCTGTTGGGACTGTCCAGAGCCACGTGCACGTGGTCTCCTGGGGGGTCCTGATGACAGCACTGACCCAGCATTGCTGGGGCTGCTGCTGGCACTTGAGGTGCATGAGTGGGCCTGTTGTCGTTTGCGGCGACTGCCAGCTGGTGCTATTGCCAGCATACGGCCACGTCGACACCGCAAATGCACACCATCGCCCTGGCCCATGGACATCTGGTTGTGGAGCAGCTGTTGTCTGTCCCCACAACATCTGTCAACAACATCTGTGAAATTACGAATAGCATTCGCAATGTCACGCATGCCATCTGTCATGGCTGTGCGACATGCTGTCAGCTCCCTCAGACCCTGTCTGGTGTACCTTTCCATACGTGCCTGTGCCTGCATAACAGTCTGAAACATAGTGGAGGTTGACATACCTCCTTGGGCATGTCGGCCAGAGCCATGGATGCCCCCACGAGAACCCATGGGCGACTGTCTGCGTGGTACCATTGGAGGACCCTGCCCATGGCTGCTTTGTGGGGATGCATGTACCACAGGTACCACATTACCCTGATCTATGCCCAATGCATACTGTCCATCGCCTAGGGATAATGATGACAAAGGATGTAATGGCAGGATGACTGTGCGCATTGAAGGGGTTGACAGCTGTGTACTGTCAATTGGCTGACCAATGGCGGACCCAGACACACCTTCCTGCACCATTATAGACATTTCCTCATCATCAGTACCTGGGGCACAAGATTCAGGTTCCCTGCTGCAGGTCACCAGAGCAGCACCAGAACCTACAGGAGGAAAACAGGGAATACAGATTACAGTCTCAAGACATATTTTATGGTGATGCACTTCAATACAAATGCACACATTCAGAAATGGACACATGCACTCATGGACACACACACACATGCACACATGGGCACAGGCACATTTGCACACATGCACACCCCACAGTACACACACACATCAGTACTGAGTTACACTACTCTTACTAGTAGTAACTTGAGTATTGCAGGTATTATTAAACACACTCACCAGCATGTATACTACTGAGTTACACTACTCTTACTAGTATTATAAATAGTTTTCAGGTAATGATAAACACACTCACCAGCATGTATGGCCTGCCTCGTTGCTAGATGGGAGGGACCTGGAAATATGAGGAAAGTAATGTTAGTGGGCACAAGTGTGCCATTGTGTTTGCATATGATACAGTACAGTAGTACAACAGTTCCCTTATACACATCAGCTGCTCATAATGCCAATATCACACATGCACAATTACATATCATGATGACAGATACATACCACGTGCACACCTTATGCATGCATGAAGTAACAGTGTACAGAACAGTCATATGCACATATGGCATCTTACCTGCACGCTCAGTGTCTTGCTGCTGTGTGGATCCAACCTCCATCAGGATGCAAGTCTGATTCTGTTGTTGTTCTGGGGCTGGATCCATGACACTTAGCAGTAGCCCCTCCTGTCTGGTGAGGGGGGATGTGTGGCCACCCCCCCACCTGTGGCAACCTGTTGCCTGCGGATATCTGCAGCACGCTGGCGGACATTTCTAATCAAATCACTGCAGTGATGTCTCACCTGCTCATATGTCCTATCATACATGCCAACATCATTTATCCTGCTGACAAGGTTTTGCCACAGTGCAGACCTCTCCTGCTGATTCTGGGTGGTGCATGAAAACAGAATGGCATAGTCATGCACCAGGCTCTGGTGGATCACTTCGTCCTCTGCAGCAGAGTATGCAGGGTTCCTTTTTGGAGCCATATCCCCCTGGAAAAGTACACAAACAGGATATCAGCAGAGTATGTCAGCAATATATGGTACACAGTCTATACATGAAGTATTAAATTGTAGTTATTACTGCTTGGTTGTAACTTGATTAAAGTGTAGCTATCATTCTAAGTCTTTTGGTTTAAGCACTTGGCCTTCAGACCAGTTGTTTTACATTATGAAGGTTTGTGGCAAGCACTGTGGTGGCAGGACAGGTAGCTTTCACCCTTCTAAGTTGGGAACTGCTGATTGAGAGCCCAGTGTCCAAGTGTATTAGTTCTGGTATAAGCAGTTGGCCTTCAGGCCAGTTATTTAACATTAACAAGGTTTGTGGTCTGCACTCTTGTGTGAGAATAGGCTGTACTCTGCCATTCATAGCTGGGAACTTCTGGTTTAAGGTCTATAGTGCCTGCATATTTGAACTGTATCTTACTGACATTGGTACACCTTGTTTGCTGTAGCATACACTACATCCAAGCCCCCTGAATCTTAGCTTTGTTTATATGCTTGTTATTTGTTAGCTTGTTATTTCACTGGTACGCTAATTCCACATAATACACAGCTTCTCAGCACTTCTGTGAATCACTACTGATATCTGCATTGCTTACTGTACTTATTTCCTTGTTACACTTGAAAGAAAGTGACTGCTTGTCGTTTTTGCATTTAGTTAATTGTAACACATTGCACTTAAGTTACCTGGCACTTGCTCAATGAAGCTATTATATCAGTCAGCAGTAGAAATTAATATCAGTACACCCTCACTCCCCACTGGACCTTGTTTTCAATTATTACGGAATTCACAATAGTATTCTAGCATGCCCAAAGGTCAGTTGTCAATCTCCTCTCCAGTCCAGATGGTGAGTGTGGTAATCCAGAGGCAATGTTATAACAGTCTCATATACACAGACAACCCCCTCCTCCTAACAACAAATTCAAACACATGTGAGTGATGCAACCATATACCAAACTGGAGGCTAGGCTCTCTCTACTCAATACTGTCATAACCAGTCAGGAGGAGAAGGAAACCACACTCACTACAATTCCAGTCTCACATAGACCTACCACGACAGCAAAACAAACACATAATCACACAAAAACATACTCGGAGGCTCAAAATAAAGATCTGCCTAAGAAGCAGAGACCTCCAAAGCAGATACCCAAGCAACCGCTACCCCAAAACAAAACACGTGCAACACATATCTCACAAAGCCAATGTGCTGAACACTCACAGCCCTTAACAGTGAACAACACACCTCATACACATGTAATAGTTGACTCTATCATCAGGCACACTGACGTCACGTTCACCAGGCTGAATGAGGAGAGGGTCACAGTGAGCAGCCTGTCGGGCACTACGACCCACCACATAACACAAGCACTCAAGTCACTCCAAGGCAAGTACAAATATGACTCACTCATTGTCCATGCTGGTGTGAATGACCTGACACATACCTCCCTGGACTACATGAAAAGAAATAGAAAGGAGCTCTCTGAGCATGTAGCCCAAGACAGTATGACCCTGACCTTGTGTAGCATCTTACCCTCACCAAGTATGATGCCACAATATCAAGGCAAGATGATCACTTTCAACAATTGACTGAAGTACTGGTGTCATTCAAAGGTGATCCAATGCCTGTAAGCTTGGGATGATATGCTGTACAAGCCACGATGCTTTGCTAGGGACAGCTTGCACCTGTCACCCCTGGGCTTTTGGATTTTGGCAAAGGCTCTTGCTACACCCATAGTGCCTTTATTAGGCAAGGCTCATAAGGCAAACCCACATCCATAGGTATCACAAAGGATGAGGAACTAAGAGTAATGCTACTCAACGCCAGAAGTCTAAACTTCAAGATACACGCACTCAAAACTCTACTTAGCATTATGGACATCGATATCTGTGCAGTAACAGAAACCTGGTTCAGGTTTCCCAAGAGCACACCAGCACTACCAGGTTATACCTGTTACCATTCTTGTCGGCCCCAACACTTGGACCAAACAACAAAAGGAGGGGGAGTATCAATATTCATCAAAGATACCCACACCTCCACATTGGTGGCAAAGTACCACATAGGTGTTAAGCCATTAAGTACAGAAGAAGTAATTGGGGACCTGGGGAACAAACTTGATAGCAATCTGTCATTTGACAACCACGTGGCCAAAGTGGATTGAAAAACATGTTATATAGCCCAGCTAATCATGAAGGAATTCACATGTACATCAGGGGAGGTCATGGTGCCTCTTTACTCATCCATCATCAGGCCTATAATTTAGTACAATGCCCCTTTTGGGATGTACCTAACCAGACACCTACAGCAACTGGAAAACCCCAACAGTACCTCGTCAAGTGGATCAAAGGGCTCAAACAGATGCCATATGCTGCCCAGTTAAAGAAAATCCAGCTGGACTCAGTGGCATACTGCCTGTTCAGAGGCAATCTGTGCCTGACGTATACAGCCATGTCCAACCCAGAAGTAATGGACATGCTGCACCTCAGGAAATCAAAATCCCATATAGCCACACGCTCAAGAGACCTGAACCTTAGCACTGAAATAAATAGGACATACTGGAGGGACAGATTCATAACCCAGAAGCTCCCTTCACTCTGTAATAAACTCACAGTACAGGTTAGGCAGAGTCCCTCATTGACTCTCTTCCATAGGAATCTGGATGAGTGGATGGGAGATCATAGTTGTACCCTGGGTATCACTTCTATGTCACTGTTAGACAGAGGCACAGTATACTAACCTCGGAAAAGGGCATAGCAAAATAAATTTTAATTGGGTGGCAAAAGACAAACATATTCTGGCTTGGCTTATCAATGCCCTAGGGCAGATAGCCTAGTATGAACCTATGAACCTATGTGTACTGCTATACTACTTCTGCCATATGTTGCATGTGTGTGTGTTGTGGGGATGTGCAGGTAATGGGCAGATATTTCTGCACAGGCAACACTTCTGAAACACTCTGGGTGTTCATCCCAACATACTGTATGTGTGTTGCCATCCAACACTGTGATGTGGACACACATTACTCAGCCTGGATATACATATCCCAACAACACCACAAGCACAGTACACTACCTTGCTATGTATGTATGTAATTACACAGTTATTCACTAGTTAGGACTGTGATGCTATCCATGCAGCCCACTGGGACAGTGGAAGCCACAACACACACTGCTGGCCCCTTTGCAAAAGCTTACCACAGACATCCCACATAGTGCATGTAATGTGCACACACATATCTAACCCAGACCGTATGCACACCACTTATTTATCCTGTCCAGTGGACTACAGATACAGGCACATTGTATAACAATAGCAGGAGGCTACTGCAGCACAGAGCAGATTCACATGAAGGCAAGGCATCTGTGGTCAGCAGTGGTAAGATGCTTCACATTCACCAAATGCACAGATATTGGCAACATTGTTGCAGACAGTTTAGGTGCAGGTATCCCCCCCCCCCATTCTCCTACGCATGTGGAATTAGTTATCACAGATGAATGTAACCTCCCTATCATCTCACATGTCCAGGTGAGGGCCACCCTCAACATTGCAGAACACACAGCATCACTGTTACAAAATGGTATCCCTGGATGTGTGATACATTCACCCCTAGAGGACATAGCACCACATTACAGACTGATATTAAACCCTGGCCATACTACAGGATATGTACCTGAACAGTGCCATACATACACAGTGGTCCCACACCAATGAGGAGGAACCTCCACTGACCCTGGGAACTACTGCATCATATGCATAACTGGCCTTGTGTTCTAAGCTATGGAATTTTAAGTATGGAAGACATGTACAGCAATATTACATATGTATATATATTAGGACTATGTACACACAACCTATCTCATGGACATACCTATAGATAGTGAACTATGATACATTTGGAGGTTTCACAGTAAACACAGTATTAACCTGCTACTTTGCATTACCTGTGTTTGTGTCAGCTGTTGCTGTGTCACTGCTGCTAATTGCTGCTGCTGCTGCTGGTTCTGTTGCTGTGATGATGCAGTTTTTTTTTATCACTGCTTTTATTGCTTTATTTCTTTCTTTCTTTCTTTTTCTCTCTCTCTCTCTCTCTCTTTCTCCGTCGGTTTGGTGCAATGAATGTATTGCATGTGTGGAGTGTTAGTACTGGATGCTTTTGTAGGTATCTGCATAGGTCCATGTGATGGTCTCTGCACCAATTGTAAGGCAGCATTTGCTAACTGCATGCAGCCAGTTGTGTACTGATTGCATGTCTCACTGTGATTTCAGGACAGTGCTATAAAAGGGTATGTGAGATAGGCGTTGCCCTTTCAGATTGTAAGGGCGTGGGCCATGCTGGTATGCTGTCGACAGTGTTCTGTGAGTGTGAAGGTTAGTAAGTCTCTCATGATTCATGCTGTGTTGTAAAGTCAGGTTGCTGCATTTCTCTCACCTGTTCCCTGTAGTGAGTGTGTATGCATACTGACACCTACAACTATATTTCCATATGTATTAATATATATATATATATATATTTATATATATATATATATATATATATATATATATATATATATATATATATGTGTGTGTGTGTACATATACATACTTTCATATATGTACATTAGCTTACATTATTAAGTACAAGCTAACAATTAGCAGGGCTGTTTCTGCTAACACTAAACTAGTATGGGAATCCAGTAATTAGGACAGTAAAAGTCTACCTGACATGCTTTGGGTAGTACATATCCTATATTGCCTTTATCTTCATTCCTACTATTACATGTTATACTTATTTTAGCACTATATTCCTGTATGAGAGTCATGGCTTAGTGATAGGTCATACAGACTAGTGTTACAATGGTCTTGTGGTAGGGCCTAATAGTATGCTTTTATTTTGCTTTCAAATTGAGTACAGGGCCTGTCAATCAAAGTGCTGAAGGCACCTTTAAGCAGTTAAAAGGGTTAGTAAGTCTCACAGGAGTCAGGCTGTGATGTAGATTCTGGTTGCTGCATTTATCTTCACTGTTTCCTGTAGTGAGTGTGTATGAATACTGACACCTACCACTATATTTCATATGTATTAATATATATATATATATATATATATATATATATATATATATATATATATATGTGTGTACATATAATACTTTCATATATGTACATTACCTTACATTATTATGTACAAGCTAACAATTAGCAGGGATGTTTCTGTTAACACTAAACTAGTATAGGAATCCAGTAATTCGGGCATTAAAAATCTACCTGACATGCTTTGGGTAGTACACATCCTATATTGCCTTTATATTGATTCCTACTATTACATGTTATATTTATTTTAGCACTATGTTCTTGCATAAGAGTCATGGCTTAGTGGTAGGCCATATAGACTAGTGTTACCAAGGTCCTAGGTTTGAGACTGACAGTGGGAATTTATTTTTCTTTCGAAATGAGTACAGGACCTGTCAATCAAAGTGCTGAAGGCACCTTTACACAGTTAAAATGGTTAGTAAGTCTCACAGGAGTCACGCTGTGTTGTAGATTCTGGTTGCTGCATTTATCTTCACTGTTTCCTGTAGTGAGTGTGTATGAATACTGACACCTACCACTATATTTCATATGTATTAATATATATATATATATATATATATATATATATATATATATATATATATATATATATATATATATATATATATGTGTGTGTGTGTACATATAATACTTTCATATATGTACATTACCTTACATTATTAATTACAAGCTAACAATTAGCAGGGCTGTTTCTGTTAACACTAAACTAGTATGGGAATCCAGTAATTCGGGCATTAAAAATCTACCTGACATGCTTTGGGTAGTACACATCCTATATTGCCTTTATATTGATTCCTACTATTACATGTTATATTTATTTTAGCACTATGTTCTTGTATGAGAGTCATGGCTTAGTGGTAGGTCATACAGACTAGTGTTACCTAGGTTCGAGACTGACAGTGGGAATTTATTTTTCTTTCGAAATGAGTACAGGACCTGTCAATCAAAAGTGCCAAAGGCACTTTTAAACACTTAAAACCAGGTCTGCGCTCGTTTGCACGAAGCTCACGCATGCGCACTAGCGGTGAGCTCCGCGCACACAAGTGCACACCCGCGCTATTTTCTTTGAAAGAAAAGAAAAAGGGGTGACAGGAAAGTGGTGAAAAAGGGGTCAGAAAGAGGGTAAGACAGTAGGGAAATAAGCTTGGGATTTGCAGGAAGGATGTAGGTGAGGCCCATAGCTGCCCATGTCTTTCTCAGCAACAGCTGTGCATTTGTATGTAATTTGGTGTGACATTTGAAACCTTCCACCCCTGAGAGAGGTGTAAGGACAACATTAATACCTGTTGTACAGCCAATTGTAATTAACAGTTTCAATGTCCAGCGGACATGTGTGCAACATGGACAGCTATATATGGGGCGTAATTTTTTTGTGGGTACAGAGTGCCCTTTTTTTTTTTTATCAGGTGAGAGTGGTATGTCAGGTGAAGGTAGTCGGTATAGCTGGGGAGGTAGGTTGGGTAGGTTAACAGACAAGACAGACAAGACGCATACAGGGGCGGTGTATGACACATGTGGGGGGGTTACACAATTGACGGAGATGGAGGTTGGGATATCCAGGGCACATGAGCCCACAGATGGCAACAGTGGAACTGATATCCCCACCCATAGGCAGTTGCCACTGTTCCTTCACAGCCCAGGATGGGGCTGTGCTGGGGGCTGTGCAGGCAGGACAACGGGCATGCCCGTAAGCTGTGCCACCCGGGCCTCAAGCTGGCGTAGGGGCCCAAGAACAGAGTCTTGAATCTCCCTTCGCACCACAGACCGGACACCTTGGAGGGTGAGTGGACAGGCTCCTCCGGCCATGCTTGTAGGGGGGGGACAGGCCCCATCCCCTGCAGCGCTTCCACCCAAAGGTGGCACAGGGCCACCGGAGGAGGGTCCGGCCTGGGCACTAGTGCCAAGTGCAGTCGCCAGATGAGGTGGGAGAGGTGGGTCCGCTGGGACCCGCCTTCCCAAGCGTTCTAGGTTTTTGAGTATGTTATGTTAGTTTGGGTTAGTAGCATATTATTCCATTCAAATTAGTTGTAACAGCATGCATTGGTATTCCCATTAAACAAACACCCAGATATTAACACCATTGAACAACAGGCATATCAATATCACATGCATTATTTGAACAGAAATACACAATCAAACAACATGCAGGGTTGATTAATGGCAACAGGCCATCAGGTTTGCAGGTATGAACAGGGCACATGCAACAACGGACATGCATATATTTTTGAAACAACAGGACAAATGTCCATGGCTAATGAAATGTTCACATACCAATATTTAGTGAGTTTTTTAATTTGCAATTATAGGGTGGGGTGGAGAAAGAAAATGATGACACATTCATAAATTATACATTGATATACATTTGTAATAGAAACACAATTAACTTGTGGGTGATAGTTTCCAAATGATTTTTAATTGACTGTCATGCTAGACCTGTTACAGATACATCACTATCCTAGTTATTTTGAATTTGATCAGATACATCATCCTGCTACACTTTGATGACAGGGCAGGGGACAACTATGGATGTTTAGTATGTCAGACAATCATTCATTCTATCTGAAAATTGTTGACTGTCATCACTATATACAGATTTTGGCTTAAACATTCAAGATTCAGACACACTGAAATCAGTTTGGGATGTTAATTTTTAATTCCCACATGCATTTAGTTCTGTAGAACCACACTGAGGCTTATATATTCAGGAGTTATTACTACTTTATTTATTGATACATGACCCTTTCTGTCACTCTCACACACCCTGCTATTTCACAGTTCAGGTTGGTACTTCTAGGCTTTGTTCACATATTAGACCTCTGGTGATTCAAACACTTTCCAGCAGCTTCACTTCTGTCATGATTCAGCATTTCAACAGGGGATATATCTCACATGTGATTAACTCAGCTTCTGAAGCTGTACTCTTGAGACTACTGCAGGTTATACTACATTTAATTAATGGTGGGACATCTGTATTACAGAACTATTTATTTCTATCAATTATATTTCCAGTTTCACTTGCATACTGATGAACTTGTTGCAGTCATACCTGCAGACTTTCACTTGTTGCTTGCACATTCTATTACTTTTAATCAATAAACTGCAGTGTTCTGCTACGTGCTACACTATAATATTTATTTACAAGTACTAGGTGGGGTTACTAACCTGCATGGTGGCGCAGCCGCACCAGCCTGTGGTCATGTGCCCTGCGATTCGCAGAGCGGACCCCTGCAGCTGTAATACAAAACAAGTAATATTGGAATACACATCTCCATGGTATCAGCTAGTTGAATTCCTTACATACATAAGTAAAATGTAACTTACTTAGTATTGGGACGTTGGGCATATCCCGGGCCTCCTGGATCCATTGGGTCAACTGGTCTTCTTTACGTCGCTTCAGGTCCGCATGGTGGTGACGGACCTGCTCACCAGTACGTGGAATCCCAGTATCACTGGTGAGATCATGAGCCAACTGGTCCCATGCCACCACCCTGTATGCTCCCCATGAGACCTGGCCCTGCATGAGTTGGGCCTCATGATGGTGAACTAGGAGCCAGACCATGTATCTGGACTCCCCAACGCCCCACCGCTGTGCTCGAAAGCAACGTCCCTCCCCTACTCCACTCATTCTGCCTGCAGGTCTATTCTACAATCGTTTATGCTGTGTATTCCCACCTATGGGGCTTATATATGCCGATTTTCCCGCACATTTCTATGATTGGCCGTTTTGGAATTGTATCTACTTCACAGAAACTGCTTTAGCATGCTCCATTTTGGATTACATCCTATATATATGCTATTTCTGCATTTCTAAGTACTGCTGTTATGGCTTAGTGGTTTAGTACCTTGACTCTAGTGCATGGTGTCCTGGGTTTGAATCTGACCACTGATTTTTAGTTTTTATGACTGTCTAGAAATGAGTTCAGGACCTGTCACTCAAACATGCCAAAGGCACTTTTAAGCACTTAAAACCAGGTCTGCGCTCGTTTGCGCGGAGCTAACGCATGCGCACCGGCGGTTAGCTTGTGGGCGCGGCACGCACCTCCGCGCAAATGGTGTGTGCTGGGTTAAACCTTAATTGGCTAGTAACACGCATGTTAAGCTAAGCACAGCTAGTTGCACACAGTTTGAGCCTGTTAAACCAGTGCTTAGCTATGGGCAAGCAATTTGCAGCCTTTGAAACACTACTCAGCTACAGGCACTCTGTCTCACAGCAGCTTAGCTATCAGTACATTTCTAAATATTTTTATTATTATATTACTTGAAAATATATGCTCCATTTCATTCCATTTTACAAAAGGAAATACTTTTACATTTGTACAATACTGTCAGGGGCCTTTTTAGTGCTTATTTACAAAAAAAACAAAAGGTTGTTGTGTGGGCTCGAACCTTGCCTGCCTGCTCTTAAGCCGACAACTCTACCGCTATGCTATTATTTCTTGGTTTACTTTGCATATTTAGTTCTTATATCCTTTTCCACTGATTGCTAACTGCAGTTGCGCTAGTAGCACACCCACGCACACGAGCGCACCCAGTAGCAAACATTTACGGGGTTTTAAAAAAAATAAACCAGTTTTCATTTTCATTTTATAACATCTGTTCACTTTTTACATTGCTGGTCTATGGAGGCATAGGTTTATAGGTTCATAGGTTCATACTAGGCTATCTGCCCTAGGGCATTTATAAGCCTAGCCAGAGTGTGTGTGGCTTTCACCACCCCTTAGGATGAGAATACTATACCCATTAGTTTGCTGTGCCTCTTTCCAGCAGTGACACAGAGATGAATCCCAGGGTAAACCTACGATCTCCCATCCACTCGTCAAGATTTCTCTTGAACAGAGTCAGTGAGGGCCTCTGCCTCACATGGACTGGGATTCTGTTCCATAGTGTAGGGAGTCTCTGGGTGATGAATCTGTCCCTCCAGCACATCCTATTTATATCCGTGTTGAGGTTTAAGTCTCTTGCTCTCGTGGCTCTGGTGGATTTGGATTTTTTGAGGTGGAGCATGTCCATTAATTCCGGGTTGGACATGGCCTTGTATGTCAGGCACAGATCACCTCTGAGCAGATGGTATGCGACTGAATAGAGCTGGAGTTTCTTCAGTCGGGCAGCGTATGACATATGTTTGAGCCCCTTTATCCTTTTAGTGAGGAACTTTTGGGGTCTTTCCAACTGCTGCAGGTGTCGGGTAAGGTACATTCCGAATGGGGCGTTGTACTCAATCATTGGTCTGATAAGTGAAGAGTACAGGGGTACAATGACCTCTCCTGATCTGGATGTGAATCCCTTCATGATCAGGTGGGCAATGTAGAAGGTCTTCCTAACCACTTTGGCAATGTGAGTGTCAAAAGAGAGGTTACTGTCAACTTGGGTCCCCAGGTCCCTGATAACTTCTTCCGTGTTTAATGGATTACCACCTATGTGGTAATTAGGGGTTACCTTGTTTTTCCCAAAGGGTATGACTATACATTTTTGGCATTTAGCTTAAGGCCATGGCTCTGGCACCAGTTATCCATTTCTATGAGACCTCTCTGGAGGATGTCTGTGTCTGATGGAGTGTCAATTATGGTGCCCAGTTTGCAGTCATCTGCAAATTTTGTCAGCCACAATCCCCTATGTTTGCCTGCACTTCAGAAAAATAAAAGCCGAACAAGACGGGCCCAGGACTGAGCCCTGTGGGACACCGCGTGACCGGCTTAGAGTCTGACATGGCACCAGCAACTCTAACCCTGTGGGTTCTGTCCTTGAGCCAGTTTGCAACCCATCTTGTGACATATGGGTTTACATCTAAGCTGGTGAGCTTTTCTATGATGCCCGATTGGGGTATTGTGTCGAACGCTTTTGCTAGGTCAAGGTAGGCTGTGTGAACTGCCTTACCCTCATCAATGGCCTTAGTGACTGTTTCGAAAAAGCCGACCAAGTTCAAGAGGCAGGATCTGCCCTTGACAAAGCCAAATTGGGTAGGATCCAGTGTCTGTAGGTCCCCAATGTCTTTATTTATGAGTTCCATTATGATCCTCTCCATAGCTTTGCAGAAAGGCTCGTCAAGCTTATGGGGCGGTAATTTCCAGGGTCCGTAGAAGCACCGCCTTTCTGGAGTGGGACCACAGTTGCCGTACACCATTCTTTGGGTACGTATCCTGTATTAAGGCTAAGATTAAACAGCAGCCTTATGTGTGGGTTTAGTTCCTCATTGAGTTTGTGTAGCACACAGCCGGGGACACCGTCCGGTCCCATTGATGCTGTGTTTTTTGCTTTAGAGAGAGCAGCTCTCACCTGGGCATCTGAGATGTTTGGGAGGCTAGACTCTGGTGGGATAGATATTTCTCCTTTTGGGGGGGAGGGAGGGGAGAAATTTGCACTGAACCTGTCTGCCAGTATGTTGGCAATGTCTGTGGGTTCAGTGATTTTTGTATCCTTTTGGACTAATTCTGAGCATATCTGGGAGTTTCCACCCAGGTTTCTAACATAGCTAAAGAAGGCCTTATGATTGTCTTTTGTGTCATTAGCGATTTTTCTCTCAAAGTTGGCCTTGGATGATTTTATGAGTGATCGTAGTTTTTGCTAGTAGTGATCAGAGATGCCTTCCCTTTTAGGGATTTTGCTCTGTCATGTAGTAGCTTTCTCCTCTTGTTGTAGAGTTTGTTTATGGCTGGGGTCCACCATACCGGTGCCTGCCTTTGGTGGAAAGGGTCTTGCTTTTATTAGGGATTGCTTGATCCATACATTCCTGGGGGTGCTCATAGAAGGCATTTGTAAGGGTTTCAGCAGCGTGGGTTGTGGTTTCCACTGGCTCGGGGGCCTTGAAGGATACCACTCCAGTCTTAAGAAGTGTGAAGTTTGCTTTTGAGAAGTTCTTCACTGTGGTCTTTTTTGCTGGGGTTGGGGGCGGGATGTGGATCTCCAGTGAGATTAATTTATGGTCTGATCTCACCAATGAGGGATATACTTCCGGAGTGGAGCATTTTGTCCCCATGTTTGTGATGATCAGGTCTAGTATATTTTCTCCTTTTGTGGGAATGGTGACTAGTTGTTCCATAGCATTTGAGTTTATGAACTCCAGGAACCTTTGGGCTAGGGTGTTGGGGCTTGAGTAATGTTCCCAGTCTATGTTTGGGTAGTTGAAGTCACCCAATATGATGGTGTTTGGAGAGACATTCATACTCTCCAGTGTCTTCAGGAAGGCTGTGTGGGTTTCCTGAGTTTGAGAGGGTGGTCTGTAGCATGCTACAAACTGTAGGGCAGTTTTACCTATGGTTAATTGCACCTGGATGGTCTCCGATGCTTCGTGCGTTGCCACTAACCTGGAGGTGTGGGTATCCTTTATGAATATGGATACTCCCCCTCCTTTTGTGGTTCGGTCCAGATTTTGGGGCCGGAACACATGATATGTGGTATAGCCTGATAGTGCTGGGGTGCTCTCAGGAGCCTTGAACCAGGTTTCAGTCACAGCACAGACATTGATGTTCTCCATACTGAGGAGGGATTCGAGGGCATGCATCTTGAGGTTTAGACTTCTGGCATTGAGCAGTATTACCCTTAGTTTTTCTCCATTTTTGTTTTCTAGGGCGGTAGGTTTATCATTTGAGCCTTGCCTAAAAAAGGCACTATGGGGGTGGCAAGAGCCTTTGCCAATATCCGGAAGCCCAGGGGTGACAGGTGCAAGCCGTCCCTTGCAAAGCAGCATGGCTTGTCAAGCATGTCATCCCAGGCAGACAGACATTGGATCCCCTTAGAATGACACCAGTAATTAAGCCAATTATTAAAGCTGATCATTTTGTCTCTGTATTGTGGCATCATTCTTGGTGAGGGTAGGATACTGCTCAGGTTCAGGGTCATACCGGCCTGGGCTACATAATCTGAGAGCTCCTTTATGTCTCTTTTCATGTAGTCCAGGGAGGTACGTCTCAGGTCATTCACACCGGCATGGACAATGACTGAGTCATACTTGTACTTGCTGTGGAGTGACCTGAGTGCTTGTGTTATGTGGCAGATTCTAGCGCCTGACAGGCAGCTTACTGTGATCTTTTCCTTGTTCAGTCTGGTGAGTGGGACGTCAGTGTGTCTGACTATGGAGTCACCTATAACAAGTGTGTCTGGCATTGTGTTTGGCCTTAAGGGCTGTGACTGTTTAGCACACTGACTTTGAGAACTATGTGTTGCATGTCTTATGTCTTGAGGTGGCAGTTGCTTGAGTGTCTGCTTTGGAGGCCTCTGTAGTTTTGGTAGATTTTTGATCAGTGTCTCCGAGTATGTCTTTGTGTGTTTATGTGTTTGTTTTGCAGTTGTGGTAGTTCTATGTGAAACTGGGTTTGTGGTGTGCGTGGTTTCCTTCTCCTCCTGTCTGGTCTTGCCAGTCCTGAGTTGAGAGAGCTCAGCCTCCAGTTTGGCTATATAGTTGCATCTCTCACATGTATTTGTGTTTTGTGGGAGAAGGAGTGGGTTGTCTGTGTACATGAGGCAATTGTAGTGTGTTTATTCACATTTCCATGGCCTCTCTCATGGCTGTTTACTTTCTGCCATTCTAGACTTCCGGGGGCGTGTCCGCTTGCAGGGCTTAGCCTACGGACACGCCCCCTACTGTCTTACACGGACCGTGTAAGAGTTACAGTGTGATTCAGCATGCCTCATGCACCTCATGCATATGCATGACATGCTGACATCACACTGTTTAACTGCAGCCTCCGTGTAAGAGTTATAACTCTTACACGGAGGCTTCCTGAATTTGGCCCATTGTTTTTTTATAAACATATCTGTTGTATTCTCTATTTTCCTTAAAAAATCTCTTTCATTATTACAAATACGAGATATTCTTAAATATTCACTATAAGGTAAAGCTTCTAGTGTATGTTTAGGGTGACAACTTGTACCCATTAAAAATTGGTTTAAACAATCAAACTTTCTATGTATACTAGTAACTATAGGTTTGCCTGTGATGCCATGTAAATTGATGTCCAGAAAAGAAACATTCCCACCACATAGTATGCTATCAAACTTGATACCAAACCTATTTGTTTGTATATCTTTTATAAACTTTTCACTTTCAGATTGATCTCCCTTACACAAAAAAATCAAATCATCAATAAATCTAAAATAATGTATAACATAATTTTTGACAAACAAATGAGTATAAATGTATTCAGATTCCACCAATCCCATAAATATATTTGCATTAATGCTGCCCGACTGAAAGAACTCCAGCTCTATTCAGTCTCATACCGCTTGCTCAGAGGTGACCTGTGCCTGACATATAAGGCCATGTCAAACCCAGATTTGATGAATATGCTTCACCTCAAAAAATCTAGATCCCTCAGAACCACAAGGGCGGGAGACTTAAACCTTGACACGGTTATAAATAGAACGTGCTGGAGGGACAGATTCATCACCCAGAGACTCCCTGTGCTGTGGAACAAAATCCTGGTACATGTGAGGCAGAGCACCTCGCTGGCCTTGTTCAAGAGGAATCTTGACCAATGGATGGGAGATCGCAGATATACCCCAGGGATTACTTCAGTGTCACTGCTTGACAGAGGCACAGCAAAATGATAGGCATAGTTTTTATTCAAACTAAAGGGGTGGCGAAAGCCACATAACTATGGGCTAGGCTTATAAATGCCCTTGGGCAGATAGCCTAGTATGAACCTATGAACCTATGAACCTATACATGGGTGCAAATGCTGCACCCATGGCTGTTCCTTGGATTTGGTGGAAAATTCTGTCATCAAAATAAAAATAATTATTCTTTAAGCAAAATTTCACTAAGTCTGTAATATAATGCATTAAGGGTGAATCTCCCATCTGTCTATATAAAGCCTCTATTCCAAATGAATTTTTTATGTTGGTGTAGAGACTTTTAACATCCAAAGTCAACCAATACATATCTTCACACCAAGTCACATGTTTTATTCTCTTTAAGAAATCAAATGAATCTTGTATGTAGGATGCTAGTTTCTTTGCTTCTTTTAATAACACATGATGTAATATCACCCCTAAATTATGCAAAAAATAATTACTAGCCGAAACAATCGGTCTACCGGGAGGATTAATCATATCTTTATGTATTTTCGGCAGACAATAAAAATAAGCTGGACTACATTCTTGAATATGCAATTTATTCTCAACATCTATATCTAACCAATAACCTAATCTTAAGCCTCTATGTATCAGGTTGAGATAATTTTCCTTTGCTCGTGTTATAGCTTCAATAGAAGCTTTACAATATATAAACTCATCCCCTAATAAATCCATACACATTTTGTAGTACTGAGTATAATACATAACTACAATTTTATTGCCTTTATCAGAAGGCTTTACTATTAAATTACTTTGTTTAGAAAAATTCATTAATTCAATCCACTCTTTTTTCGATAAATTATAATTCACATTTGTTTTATTTATACTTTCTAATAATACATCAATTTCAAAACCAACCATTGTATGAAAGTTTTTTATCCCTTTATGTATGAAAGGTGGCATGAATTTAGTACTGGTGTTAATTATCGCCGTATCTATAGTACAATACACATTCAACTCACTAACACAAGACAAATAAGATTCATTCAACAAGTAATTGCTAACCTCTGCCACCTGTCCATCTAAACTATAAGAATTGTTCAAAAAATCAGTAGGACTTGAACTTTCATTAGCAATACAGTTGAAATAATACCACAGATGTAATTTATGAACAAACCTAAAAAGCTCTATCTTACATTCATATTATTTTGGCAAAACTGTAGGTACAAATTTAAGTCCATGATTCAAAACAGTGTAAATTTCATCACTAATAAAACATCCAGATAAATTAACAACTGAATTCACAGAATAACAAGAACAAAAATTAGTACCATTTAGTCCTTTTATTTTCATGCCATTGTTGGTACGGCCCTCCTCTATAAGACTCATGTTCCATATAACTATATAACTTCTTTTATATTGTTGTGGCCTCCCATATGTTCTTTGGGGGCAAAAATGTTCAGTAAAGAAACAATCATCTGCCGGTGAGGGCAACGGTGGAAAATCAGTACCTATATCATTGTCACTCTGTGCTCTATACACATATTTCCCTTTGTCGTGATCTGTACCATTTTCAAAGTCTCACAAATCTCTTTGTATTTTACGCATTTTTTGTTCCACCACTTTATTCTCATGTGTAGTAATTTTATCTTGAATCTCATTCAAACAAGATTCAAATTTCACCCTATCCAAAGAGGTCATTAAATTAGTACACACTAAAGAAATTTCTTTTTTAATATTTGATCATTTGACAATGTCTCGTTCTATTAAGATCTTTAGCCATTCAATAGAACAATAATGTGCCGCTTTTTTCCACCTTTGTTGAAAAACTTTATCTGTCTCACACGTAACTATGAACGGCTCTGACGGAAATTTCACTGCTCTTAAGCCTCTAGGTACTATGTTTAGATCTACATACCTTTGCAGGCTTGTATAATTGTAATACATTAACATTTCTTTGTCCATTAAATTTTTCAGTTTTGTAAGCAAAGTCTTTAACTTCTCCTGGGTACTCAATGGAGCGCTTGCCAACATGTGCAGAAGGATTACTTCCTCGTTTATTCCGAGTTTCGGCTAAAATACGCTCCCATACTGGAATACCTGAATTGTTCTCATTAACTCCATTCCTCTCTGTATGATCAGAACTGCGCTCCACATTAATGAAGCCATCAAGAGTACGTTGGGAGGTACCTGAATTTTCCTCCCTAAAAATTCTTGGAATGTTCACACCTGGATCACTGGCCATCAAAACAGGATACAAAATCTCTATGCAACACCAAACTGTAGTACGAACTGGATTACGATCTGGAACACCACCAAAAGGAACAACAACCAGTGAAAATAAAACTTTATTTTCTCTCTTTTTCTCTCTAGCGCCTCGGCTCAACAAAGCCTTCAAGGAGTAACAATTCACATACATCCATAGTATTTATACACCATCATCAGCTTATTATACAATTAAACAATTAAAATATCTAATACCAATCTAATTATCTACTTAAAAAACAATATATTGAATCAAACTTTTCCAGCAACAGTCAATATTTAACCCTTTAGGGGTTAATGTCTCATATTTTAAAATAATGCCCATGCCTTGTTCCTCTGCTCAAACAAATTATGAGAGAGGAACCCATCCACTTTAATTTTTTTTTGCCTCCGATCCCTCATAGCCTTCTAATCAACCCTATAATTTTATGAGGGAATGCAAATGCTTCCATTGCCTTGCTCATAAACTTTCAACTTACTCTGTCAAATGCTTTCTCTGCATCAAGAACCAGCAACAGCAGTGGTATTTTCTTACATTCACCTTCCCTCTGGATCATCAGTGTTATATTAATGTTGTCAAATGCTTGCCTTCCCACCACAAAACCACATTGATCCATGTCTATCAATTTTGGAATCAACTTTGCTATTATTTTAGCCATTATAGGCATAAACACTTTATAGTCATGGTTTAGGATTGAAATGGACCTGTATAAAGCTGGCTCTGATGGATCTTCACCCTCTTTAGGTATTACAGCCACCACTGCTTTCTTCCAGGAAGTTGGTGCTTCTCATCCTCTTAAAATACTGTTAAACAAAACCTTTCAGATTTTTATTAGATTTTTCCCTCCTAGCTTCCAAACTTCAACAAGAATACCATCTATTCCTAGCGAAGTTTCTGTTGCTTGGTTATACATCACCATTTTTATCTCATCTCCTCCTATCCTAACCATTAGTAATTGAGCATTATCTACCTCCAACCTTGGCATATTTAATCCTTCCATAAACATTTCTATTTGTACCTTTTCTTGATCTCCATATGTCTCTGCTTTATACAGACTTTCATAAAATTTCCAAAGTATTTCTAGTACTTCTACAGGATCTCTTGTTATGTTCCTTGTTATAGGCTCCCTAAGCTTGGCAACTTCTACTTTCTGTTGCTTGAGTTGTTGCAATACAAGTTTTTGTGCTCCGGCATTATTCTCAAAAAGTCCCCAACAGTCAGAGCAAACACTGAAATGTAACAGATTCACAGCAAACAATATGCCAAAGCCCAAAAGCTTAGAATCAATCTCATTTAATGTTCGACAAAGGTTAATATGTTAAAATCACATTATATGTGACCTGTGCCTTTTTAGCAGCTACATGAAATTGTTTCATATATAATTTTTCCCATTGTGGAAACAACAAGTCTTTCACAATAGCATTATTCAATTTATCAACTTCATCTAGCAGTCTACATAATTTTTCATTATTCTTTTTGATGAGCAGTTTCATGTAGTCAAAGCCAAATTTATTAAAAAGCATATTAAAATCAACAAGTGACTGTTCATCCAACACTACCCCCATTGGCGCCTTAAAAAAGATGATATGCCCACTAACTGTTCTTCAGCTGACCGAGACAAACTGCAGAGACTTCAGTCGGAAGTCCATATTTTTAAAGGGGAGGTTACTCATTTGATCGAGGTTTTCACTCAGTTGGACAGCAAGGGCCAGAGCACGCAAGCTGGTACATTAGAGTGCAATAATGCAAGTGGCAGCCAGTCGCATATGGATATTCCAAATGGCCAGGGGGTTGCTTCCACTAGGCCAGCAGTCCTGGATACCGGAGGACTGAAAATTAGAGGTGATTCTGGCAATAGGAGTGTATTGTCAGAAAAGGAGTTCACTTTTGATTTTTCTGTTTACAATTTTGATGAAGATTTTTAGCGGACTGGGGCTAGACCCAAACACCCTATGAGCACCAATATGTACTCTACAGCGGTTATTTTTAATTTTATTTAGCATTTGTTAACTGGGAAATTCCAGCTTGGAACAAAGGCAATTTTCAGTGGAGTCCAGGGAGAAAGGCTCCAGATGCATGTCTTTGTAATGTGGGAAGAAATAGAGCACCTGGAGGAAACCCACACAAATGCAGGGAGAACATACAGACTCCACACAGAAGGCACCTCAGCCAAGAATTGAACTGGAGAACCTCTTGCTGGGAGGTGATAATGCTACCATTGCACCACTGCACTACTTAATAGCACCAGTGTTAATCAAAAAGGTACTGTAATTTATAGTTCAAGCCATAGAGGCCATGTTAATCAAACAACTAGTAGTCGGGCAGGGTGTTAACCAACTTGATAAGTTTTTGCAAAAAAGATTTTGACTTTAACTCTACGAGTCAACCTGATAATTCTGTGGGGAACAAGCAGAATGCATTTGATGGGACTTTGAAGGACTTGATTCATTTGTTGGGTAAAAAGCTGAATGCAATTAAAGGGGTAAAAATTGATAATGCATATTTGAATAAATTTTATCTTTGAATATTGTCCCTATGGGACTACGATTTTTTAAGGCGCTAATGGGGGTAGTGTTGGATGAACAGTCACTTGTTTATTTTAATATGCTTTTTAATAAATTTGGGTTTGACTACATGAAACTGCTCTTCAAAAAGAATGATGAAAAATTGTGTAAGCTGCTAGCTGAAATTGATAAATTGAATAATGCTTTTGTGAAAGACATGTTTCCACAATGGGAAAAATTATATATGAAACAATTTAGTGTAGCTGATAAAAAGGCACAGGTCACATATAATGTGATTTTAACATATTAACCTTTGTTGAAAATTAAATGAGATTGATTCTACGCCTTTTGGCTTTGGTATATTGTTTGCTGTGAATCCGTTATATTTCAGCATTTGCTTTGACTGTTGGGGACCCCTATCGGCAGCGGTACACTTACGTTATATTTGTATCAACCCCCAAACCCCCCAATCAGCCCCCCAACACCACCACACAGCCATTTCAGTGTCCCATTACTTGGCTAATTCTCCCCAGTTGCCATAAACACTGTTCAAAATTCTCAGTGTGGATGCTGTTTTCTGCTTTACTTCTACAATGATTACAAATGTTTGGAGTTAATTTAAAACTTGTATTTCAAATTTTATAGCAGAAACACTGATGGACGTTTGCTAAAGCTAAACAGACATTTGCTAAATCTAAATAAAGCAATACTGTCTCAATGAAAACAGACTTAACATTACTACTTCTCTGCCTTTGAAACTCACATTCACTGAAACAGCATTGAAACCCACATTCAAAGAAAATGCATCTGGCCAGTGGCGGATTAAGTATACCTTTGGGCTGTTTTCAATGCATAGGTCCCTTGTGAACATTTTTAGGAGCATGCAAAAGTTCGTTGATTCACCTTCCTGATTGTATAATTACATTTTAATACACAATAATTAAATTATATCCCTTGTATAATACAGCACCACTTGGTAGTGCGTGTCTCAAATGTATAGTTTTGCACAATTTTCCAGTAAGCAGTGAAAAAAACATATGAACCAATAATGTCAAAACAACCCAATTGAGAACATTTCAACCATAAAGGGCCAATCAAACTTCTGTCATTACAATCCAATATCAGTCAATATGCACAATCTCTGCAGAAGTAAGTCAACTGAATAATTCCACCTTAAAGAGATCTGTAACTAATGAAAAGGTTGCTGCTAGCAAGCAACTTTTAGTGTTTCATCTACAAATTCAGTGCCTGCTGCCCTTGAAGAATAAATTGCCTACTTAAAAAAATGGTAAGTTGGTAATATTGCACGGATGGCAAACTGAAAACAGGTTCATAGTTACTAGGCATCTCTTCCAAAAGAGGACTTATTCAGGACTTCAGTACCCACGCCATAAAAATGCAGAACAGTATCAACAATCCATCAATATGCTGTGGTAGTAGAACCCACAGCCTTCTGCATTAAAATGCAAGAATGCTACCTGTTGTGCTACTAACACAGCTTTAAAAGGCTGCACTACAATAGTGATACTGTTTGCTAACTAGCTAAACAAATCTGTTGCACATTGTAAACAGACTTAGCATGAGCAGCAGAAAACTTCTCTTCCCTTGAAGCTCACAATTCCTTGAAAATGCACTTGAAACTAAATTTCTTGAAAAATTCACCTGCCACAATGGGGGGACAGAGAGCCAAAACTAAGGACACATTTTAATATTTGGTCTTGTAAACTTAGAAAGTTAATAGAACAACAAGTTTTGCATTAGTACAAATTTTCTGAAGGCTATGAAGTTTGACGCTCAAATGTCTGCCATTATTTTCTGACTTCAGTCATCAATGATTTGCCAGAGATTTTCCAGAAGAACACAATTTTATTAGAATCAGACTGAAAATACGAGGCAAAAATAGGGACAGTCTGCAAAAAACTGGACAGCTGAAGGGTATGCTGCCTACCTCTTACACACACCTCTTTCCCTCTTATACACACACACACACACACACGCACACACACACACACACACACACACACACACACACACACACACACACACACACACACACACACACACACACACACCTGCCTCTCTATTACACACACACACACACACACACACACACACACACACACACACACACACACACACACACACACACACACACACACTACCTCTCAACCTCTTCAATGCAAGAAATATGGACAAATCCTGTCATAATGTGGGGAACAAAGGGCCAAAGCTAAGGATACATTTTAAATATTGCTCTTATAAACTTAGAAAGTTGATAGAACAACAAGTTTTGAATTAATACAAATTTTCTGAAACGTATGAAATCTAAAGCTCAAAAGTATGCCATTATTTTCTTCAGTCCTCAATGATTTGCCAGCGAAACCCCATTTTATATGAAACAGACCAAATAAGGCAAAAATCTGGCACACTCTATGAATATCTGGTCAACTGACAGCTGCACTCATGCACTGCTTCTTATTAAAGCCTTGATAAAAAAAAAAAAAAACCTTCAAGTTCTCTCAACAACATCGTCCGGATCAATTATCAGCTCTGCATTAATTTCTATTTGCTGGAAAAAGAGAGAGAGCAGACCCATACCCATACAGCGACCAACATAAATACGGGACCTGTCTTACTTGGAGGAAACAGAACAGTTGTTTAAATTTCCCTTCAAGTTCTAACTGCTGGCAGTAAACACAGGGCAAGTGAGCAGCTGTTCGGCATCAGCCGCAAACATGGAAGTTGTTCCTTTTTCTCTTCTAAAAACTAAGGGCAAGCAGCTGCTTAGCCACTGCTCAGCTGCTAACAGGGAAGTTTCTTTCTTGTTTTTTTTTTTAAATAAATTGTGGATGAGTGGCAACTTTTCTTTCTCCATTTATAGGGTTGGGTCATGGATGATGCCCGAAAAGCCAGGTGGGTGCAAGTGAGCTCGCAGATCCCTATTAGTATCATCATTATTATTATTATTAATATTATTACTTAATGTTATTATTTATTCTGTACATATTCTTGTACAGTTTTACTATTAGAGTTTAGAATTCTAAAAGATTTTGTGAAGTATTTTAGATTTTACAAGAATTAAGATTTAAGGCACTGTGGTTCATGTTTTATTTTACAATTTTATTTTATAACTTCATTTTATATTTTATAAGTTTATTAAATTTTACTTATAAATAGTAAGGGTTTGTAACATTTGTACTCCATTTGGAGAATATGTCTTTAAGGGTTAATTACAGATGATTGTTTTTTAACTACCACCTGTAGATGTGCTTATTTAAGTGGATTGTATTTTTTACACTTTGTTCTGAGGAAGTCATCCTACTTGGTTGACGAAAAGCGCTTAAACTTATTGCTCAATAAAAGTGTTCGTGACAGTACTTTTTGGATTTATTTGGTGATACCACCTGTTATACTTGGAGTTATTGGTGACAGTTTCCGTGCTCTGGCTGAGTGCTTATTTTACATTATTTCCTAGTATTTGTGGAAGTTTTGTTTGAGTTTGATGGCGTCTAAAGCACTCAAGCGGAACGGCAGTTTTTCACCACAATCCACTCCTACTATCCTGAGGGGCTGTGATAGTGCTGCGGCAGCAGCACCAGCTAGGTTAAGTGAAAATTCTGATCACGACACTTTATTCAACTCTTTATTTCAGCGGATGGATTCCCTCTGCGCTAGACTTGACCAAATTGATTCTCAGCAACAAGAGATGAGGAACTTGTTTGCTGAAATACATGAACCTGTTACAGTGCCTGTTAATGTTGATGTTGATGCGGTGATTAACTTGGACAACACTCCGGAAGAACGGACTATTTCGAACGGTCCAGTAGTACTCCTTTACCCTACCAACCACGACAACGCCGGGTTACCTCTTAGGGATACAACTAACCCAGCAGTACATCCTTTCCTTGGTTTGAGTAGTAACGCAGAGTCTATTTTACCTGCTACGGAGGTGAACACGAGTGTTGAACATAGCAATACAGTGAACATTGGAGTGAACAGTGATTACACTAATAACACAACTAACTCAAACTTGCAAGGATTACCTGTTATCAATCGTTGGCTAGCTGAAAGTTTTTCTTTTTCTCGTCAAACAAACAACTCAAACAATGTGGAACCTAGTACTTCTGCTAACACCAACGAGGTAAATACATCTCCAGATATAGTTTTAAAATTACAAAAGTTTGATAAGCTTTTAGTTAAAATAAAAAAGCTTCAACTGGAAATAAACTACTTCAATGAATGTTTATCTTGTAACATTATACCTAAGGGGTTAAGACACCACCAGTATCCTACTGGGTTGGTGCCTAACTCTGATTTCCACAATGAATTGTTACTTCTTTTTGACCGTAATGGGGCAGACTTATTGAGACTAATGGTAAAGCATTACACTATATGGGTGAACGACTTGAGTAGTGAAATAATTGCACTTGATGCATCCATCAAACTTAATATCGAGTTTGACAGATACAAATTTGAATATGAACGTTGCTTTAACAGTGTTGACCAATATTTGGGGAAGCTGAAGATGAATAAAATTAAAAAATTAGAGCGTGACTGTGTTGCATATGAGAATGGTACAGCATACCCTTTGCCCCCTACTTCTCAAATTTGGCAACCTTTTGTTTTAAGCAATGGCAATTATGCTGGTGACCCAACAAGTGACAAAGTGTTGGGTAACACTTCTAAAAGTAATGTGAGGTTCCAAAACGCTCCTGGAGCAGCTAATTTTGACTCCACCCCTGGAAATGCACCCACTGTGAGACGAAGTGAACGTTTACTGAATCAAAACAAAGCTAACACTCCAAATGGTCAAACGCAACAACAAAACCAATTTCACCAGGTTTTTCACGAAGGTGCATGACAGGGGGCTATTCCCAAGCAGAAGAACAACACGTATTACAACAGGATGAGGGTTTCAAAACCCAGGTGAACCACGTAATGGGTCCTTGTGACCATGGGGAGACTATTTATTCACCTAATTTAGATAACATCATGGACAATGGTAGTTCTCTGACTGTTGAACACACTAGTTACGTTGAAGAAGTTTGTTTTGAGCAATTATTTAACGTTGATACACATGAAACACTAATATTTGACAACGTTGTAACATCTGATATTGATTGTCAATACAATGATTTTATGAATGTGTCATGTATTAGTGCTGACTTAGTAGCAACAGATGATGAAAGTGTTGTTGTATTGGAGAGTGACCAACAAGACGTAGAGTTAGTTAAGCCAGTGATTAGGGTCAATGATACAGGTGATTTTAAGACCTATAATTTTTCGTCAATAATTTTACCTGATGAACTGGTTGACTTACTGGCTAAGGGTTACACTTATGTCCCCAAAAATAATTTAGATTTAGTTAACACAACTTTGGACATTAAACTTTTTACCCGAAAATTAAACTTGAGCCTGTTGCTTGGGGGGTATGAGGCAAATGGTAATAACTTTGACCCCTTTAGGGTTTCCAGTACATTTAATCCACCACTGCATCCACTAATACATTTATTTGAAACCATGTGTGAACTAGACTTGAGACATAATGTAAAGCATTCGATTAAACCTGACACAACTTTTATTAACAACAAAGAGAACGAATTGTTAGAATTCGTTCGTGTTCATAACCTACGTGTGTGTAAACCTGACAAAGGAGGAGGGGCTGTCATATTTGATCAGGACGACTATCTTAATAGGATGATTAACTTAGTTAACAATGTCGCCTATGAAGTTAGTTCTAGATCTGAGATCAATAAGGCATACTCTACCATCAGGAGTAGTATTGAAGACATGTATATTGAAGGTAGACTTCAGGAAGAACATTATAACTATATGTTAGTTTTACATCCAAGATATCCTAGGTTATTTGGTATACCAAAAATTCATAAGAACATTAGTCAACCTCCTATGCGGCCCTTGGTGGATAGTAGAGGTTCGCCTACCTACACATGTGCGAAGGTTGTTGACTCCATCCTTAAGAAATATCTTATGGATGAAAGTCACATCTGTAAAGATTCTTGGTCCTTCTTGGCTAAAATTAACACACTGGAATATGACACCAATTACAATTTTCTTACGGTTGACGTTAAAGATCTGTATACTTGTATTCCCCATGATACAGCCATGGATTGGGTAGCGGCCACACTTAAAGAGAAAAATGCTTCTAGTAAAGAGACATCATTAGTAATTGAATTACTTGAAATAATTTTATACAACAATTATTTCATGTTAGGTGAGAACTTTTACCTGCAGAAGGTGGGGGTGGCAATGGGCTCCCCCTGTGGGGCTAGTTTAGCTAACATGGTAATGACTTTTTGGGAGAGGGAACATGTATTTAAACACGACCTTCTTAGTGAGAGAATTCGTTTTTACACCAGATACTTGGATGATATTTTTATATTGTTTGAGGGGGATGAAGTATTTGGGCAAGGTATTATAGATGTTTTTAATTCCTCCACTACCTTTTTGGAATTTACCTCGACCTTCAGCACAAGAGCTGTCGCCTATTTAGACATATGGTTAGAGAAAAAAGAGGAACTAAGAGCGTTTGTGTCTACTATTCACAGAAAAACAACATACTCTAACTCATTTTTACATTTCACCAGTTGTCATCCTAATTTTCAAAAGAGATCTGTTGTCAAGGGACAACTTGTGAGGGCAGCTCGAATTGTAAGTTTGGATTCTGACTTCAGGGTTGAATGTGAACATTTGAAATCAATGTTCACACTAAGGGGATATCCAGTTCCCTTTTTGGAAGACCTAATAGACGAAGTCTTACATAAAAGACAAACTGGCGTATTTAAACCCATACTACGTGGATGTTCTGATTCACTAGTGACCAATGAAGAAGTGATTTTGTGGGATTCACCTAAAGCCCTTACAAATGACCTAAATAATTGTCTAACACAGTCTACTACAAAAAAGGAAAATTATCCTAGACTTATTTTAACTTTTAATATTAACAGTTATGTAACAGTTGACATCATTAAAAAGAACTGGGATATTTTTAGAACCAACTCGTTTCTTTACAACAAATTGGGTTCAAGGCCTGAAATCACATTTCGGAGAGGAAGTAATTTGAAAAACTTACTAGAAAGACCTCTTGTTCACTTTGTAAAAACTCCTGGCACTTTTAAATGCCAGAGTTGTAACAGATGTAGTAGTATCCTTGAGACTAACAAATTTAACATAAATGGAAGACTATACAAACTGAAATATAGAACCAATTGTAACACTCGTATGGTAGTTTACTTGGCACTCTGCCAACAATGTCCTGGATTCTACGCAGGTAAGACTGAACGTAGGCTCCAGGACCGAGTTTATGAGCATCTTTATGCTATTAAGAAAAACAAACAGGAGAACGCGTTAGCTAAACATATTTCTATGTTCACAGATCATCACTTTAAATTTATAATTATTGACCAAGTTTTTGATAACCATCAAGGGGCTCCATTACATTTGTTGCTTGAAGAGAAAGAATTGAAATGGCAGATAAAATTGAACTCCTACTCATTCCCAGGTCTTAATGACCTGTGTTCAATTAGTTGTTTGTTAAAGCTTAAAAGTTTAAGACGATAGGACTTTTACCTTTCTAATGTAGGTTAAAATTTGGGAGTACACCTATCTGCCACACCTATTAGTATCATCATTATTATTATTATTAATATTATTACTTAATGTTATTATTTATTCTGTACATATTCTTGTACAGTTTTACTATTAGAGTTTAGAATTCTAAAAGATTTTGTGAAGTATTTTAGATTTTACAAGAATTAAGATTTAAGGCACTGTGGTTCATGTTTTATTTTACAATTTTATTTTATAACTTCATTTTATATTTTATAAGTTTATTAAATTTTACTTATAAATAGTAAGGGTTTGTAACATTTGTACTCCATTTGGAGAATATGTCTTTAAGGGTTAATTACAGATGATTGTTTTTTAACTACCACCTGTAGATGTGCTTATTTAAGTGGATTGTATTTTTTACACTTTGTTCTGAGGAAGTCATCCTACTTGGTTGACGAAAAGCGCTTAAACTTATTGCTCAATAAAAGTGTTCATGACAGTACTTTTTGGATTTATTTGGTGATACCACCTGTTATACTTGGAGTTATTGGTGACAGTTTCCGTGCTCTGGCTGAGTGCTTATTTTACGTTATTTCCTAGTATTTGTGGAAGTTTTGTTTGAGATTGATTCTACGCCTTTTGGCTTTGGCATATTGTTTGCTGTGAATCCGTTATATTTCAGCATTTGCTTTGACTGTTGGGGACATTCTGTGTTATTTTTACGGTGACTTTTGGAGTATTATTCTCAAAAAACAGTTCCTTGTCAGCAATCTTTCTAAACCCATACATATTATTGAGGTAATCCTTTGCTCCTCTTCTTGCTCTATGAGATCCCCCTTATTCTGCAATGAGATTCTGCCTATTCTGCAATACTTTAACATTTGTCAATTCTGTTGCTTCTTAACGATATCTCTCTTTCTTTTATTTTCATCTTATTTTTAAACTCCACTTTAATTTTATCCCATTCCCTAGTTATATTTTCAGAAGAAATTAATGTCTTCTCTAATAACTCCCAAATAATTTCTGCTACCCATTCCTTAAATTCCTCTCTTTTCAACAGATAGGTAGGAAAGCGCCAGTGTCTCATTTTTATTTTAGTTATTATTGGTGCATGATCTAAAACAGTGGTTCTGAAACTTTGCAAACTGGGGGACCCCTTTTATAAAGGAAAAAAAATTGATGGACCCCTATCTGCGGCGGTACACTTACGTTATATTTGGATCAACCCCTAAACCCCCCAATCAGCCCCCCAACACCACCACACAGCCATTTCAGTGTCCCATTACTTGGCTAATTCTCCCCAGTTGCCATAAACACTGTTCAAAATTCTCAGTGTGGATGCTGTTTTCTGCTTTACTTCTACAATGATTACAGATGTTTGGAGTTAATTTAAAACTTGTATTTCAAATTTTATAGCAGAAACACTGATGGACGTTTGCTAAAGCTAAACAGACATTTGCTAAATCTAAATAAAGCAATACTGTCTCAATGAAAACAGACTTAACATTACTACTTCTCTGCCTTTGAAACTCACATTCACTGAAACAGCATTGAAACCCACATTCAAAGAAAATGCATCTGGCCAGTGGCAGATTAAGTATACCTTTGGGCTGTTTTCAATGCATAGGTCCCTTGTGAACATTTTTAGGAGCATGCAAAAGTTCTTTGATTCACCTTCCTGATTGTATAATTACATTTTAATACACAATAATTAAATTATATCCCTTGTATAATACAGCACCACTTGGTAGTGTGTCTCAAATGTATAGTTCTGCACAATTTTCCAGTAAGCAGTGAAAAAAACATATGAACGAATAATGTCAAAACCACCCAATTGAGAACATTTCAACCATAAAGGGCCAATCAAACTTCTGTCATTACAATCCAATATCAGTCAATATGCACAATCTCTGCAGAAGTAAGTCAACTGAATAATTCCACCTTAAAGAGATCTGTAACTAATGAAAAGGTTGCTGCTAGCAAGCAACTTTTAGTGTTTCATCTACAAATTCAGTGCCTGCTGCCCTTGAAGAATAAATTGCCTACTTAAAAAAATGGTAAGTTGGTAATATTGCACGGATGGCAAACTGAAAACAGATTCATAGTTACTAGGCATCTCTTCCAAAAGAGGACTTATTCAGGACTTCAGTACCCACGCCATAAAAATGCAGAACAGTATCAACAATCCATCAATATGCTGTGGTAGTAGAACCACACCCTTCTGCATTAAAATGCAAGAATGCTACCTGTGTAGTAGAACCCACAGCCTTCTGCATTAAAATGCAAGAATGCTACCTGTTGTGCTACTAACACAGCTTTAAAAGGCTGCACTACAATAGTGATACTGTTTGCTAACTAGCTAAACAAATCTGTTGCACATTGTAAACAGACTTAGCATGAGCAGCAGAAAACTTCTCTTCCCTTGAAGCTCACAATTCCTTGAAAATGCACTTGAAACTAAATTTCTTGAAAAATTCACCTGCCACAATGGGGGGACAGAGAGCCAAAACTAAGGACACATTTTAATATTTGGTCTTGTAAACTTAGAAAGTTAACAGAACAACAAGTTTTGCATTAGTACAAATTTTCTGAAGGCTATGAAGTTTGACGCTCAAATGTCTGCCATTATTTTCTGACTTCAGTCATCAATGATTTGCCAGAGATTTTCCAGAAGAACACAATTTTATTAGAAACAGACTGAAAATACGAGGCAAAAATAGGGACAGTCTGCAAAAAACTGGACAGCTGAAGGGTATGCTGCCTACCTCTTACACACACCTCTTTCCCTCTTATACACACACACATACACACACACACACACACACACACACACACACACACACACACACACACACACATACACACACACCTCTGCCTCTCTCTTACACACACACACAGATACACACACACACACAGACACACAAACACAAACACGCACACACACACACACACACACACACACATACACACACACACTACCTTTTAACCTCTTCAGTGCAAGAAATATGGACAAATCCTGTCATAATGTGGGGAACAAAGGGCCAAAGCTAAGGATACATTTTAAATATTGCTCTTATAAACTTAGAAAGTTGATAGAACAACAAGTTTTGAATTAATACAAATTTTCTGAAATGTATGAAATCTAAAGCTCAAAAGTATGCCATTATTTTCTTCAGTCCTCAATGATTTGCCAGCGAAACCCCATTTTATATGAAACAGACCAAATAAGGCAAAAATCTGGCACACTCTATGAATATCTGGTCAACTGACAGCTGCACTCATGCACTGCTTCTTATTAAAGCCTTGATAAAAAAAAAAAAAAACCTTCAAGTTCTCTCAACAACATCGTCCGGATCAATCATCAGCTCTGCATTAATTTCTATTTGCTGGCAAAAGAGAGAGAGCAGACCCATACCCATACAGCGACCAACATAAATACGGGACCTGTCTTACTTGGAGGAAACAGAACAGTTGTTTAAATTTCCCTTCAAGTTCTAACTGCTGGCAGTAAACACAGGGCAAGTGAGCAGCTGTTCGGCATCAGCCGCAAACATGGAAGTTGTTCCTTTTTCTCTTCTAAAAACTAAGGGCAAGCAGCTGCTTCGCCACTGCTCAGCTGCTAACAGGGAAGTTTCTTTCTTGTTTTTTTTTTTAAATAAATTGTGGATGAGTGGCAACTTTTCTTTCTCCATTTATAGGGTTGGGTCATGAATGATGCCCGAAAAGCCAGGTGGGTGCAAGTGAGCTCGCAGATCCCTTGAGTTTATCGTACAGACCCCTACGGGTCTGTGGACCCCAGTTTCAGAAATACTGATCTAAAATAGTTATTGGATGCATATCAAAACTTTCAATTAAATACACATGTTCCTGTGAAAATGTTAGAAAAATATGTATTAATTTGTATATTAGTACTTTTAAAAGCCCAAAAGGGTTAACACATTTATTCTATTTCATACTGTATAAATCCATATAAACTGCGAATGCTTTCTGACCTTGTATTTTGTCAGCACAGCTGAAATCTTGCTTATGCCTTTGGAAATTTACTGAGAAACAGATGATTTTCTGCTGTGTTAGGAAAATAATGAATAGAATACCGTTTCTATAATGTTATTGAACTTAGACAATTAGCTCTGTTTGTGCTATGAGAACATACACAGCTGCAGGAAGGATCGATAAGTAGAACAAAGACTGCTTGAAGAATATGAACTATAATCTGTGTTTGCTTTGTGCTTGAATTAGCAGAGTACCTTGAAATGTAACACAGCACTGTAGAAGTAATTGTAACTAGCTAGTGGTCTCCAAGGCCATGTTATTTTTCAAAAAGTTTCTCACAAATCTAGTAATGTAATGTCATGTCAGCAGAAAATCATGAACAATATCTACTGTGAAAAACAATATTGTAGGCTTGTATTTGATTATGTCAGCTTTAGAAGGCAATGTCTTGTAAAACAGTGTAAGAATGGCTTCACTTCCTGTTACTAATCAGACAAACTCTGTATTTTTGCATGTTTTTGTCTCCTTGCTGCAAGAATTAAAAGTGCCTTAACCTGAACCTTACGTGTATTGGTCTTTGAAGTTTTTTCCTTTGACAGATTGGTCCTTCGGACCGGAAACCTTCACTTTGCCTCGGATCAGACAGGCCAGGTGGCTTGAAACCGTACGGGAAAGAAACCACATCGGTTCTTCTTATCTGAAAAGACCTCTGACTGAATTATCGTACAAAAGAGGCCAGCCACTTTCTGATCTGTGACTGAAGGACGGGTTTACCTCGAACCAGGTGATCAATCACGAAGGCTCAGGTAAGGTGAATTTACCTTCTCTTTTTCTGTTTTAGATCAGGGACTTGATTAGCATTGTTTTGTCAAGAGATTTGCTTAGTACAAGTCAGGGACAAAAAGATTGCTGTCTTGTCATAGATCAGGGAAACAGAATAGGTAGGCAGTCATTCTGGAGAGACTATAAAAAAACCCATGGTACCACGTAAAAGATAAGCAGGGTTATGTAACATTCTAAAGGTTAGAACAAAATGGGAAATAAGTGCACAAAAAGATCCCAAACTCCGCCGTTAACTGAAGACGCAAAATATATGCAATCACAACTTGCCGATAATGCAGAGTTGGGAGGGTGGCCTAATGGTTAAGGTGTTTGCCTTACATACACAAGATGCAGGGTTCAAGTCTCACAAGGGATAATTGGCTAGGCTTCCAATGGCTCGCAAGGGCAGTTAGCTTAGTACTAACATATATATAATGGCCATATAAATACTACTCAAAATGGGTTAATAAGTATGAATTTGATGGTAAATTAGAAAAATCCTCGCTCGTTAAACTTGTCAAACAGCTTAAAACTGATTCCAGAGGTCAGCTTAAAAAGCAACGTAAATTAGGAATTCCTCAGGCACACAGGTGGATTGAGGAAGCAAACCGTAGGGAACAAAAGAGTAATAATTCAAAAGCAATATTTTTAGATAAAGAGGACAATAACTTAATAATAACATCAGCCCCTCCACCTCCCTTACCAGAATATGAGGCAAGTGAACAAGTTATTCCACCCCTACGATATCCTGCTATCACTGTAAGTAGAGACACTACAAAAGCAACACCGTTTGTTAGAGATCCCTGAAAAAATTACATTGATCTGCTTACTGCTTGGTGTGATGGATTTGAAGTGTTCTTAAGACACTCAGTCTTGCTGGCTGGATTCTGCTAAAATTCAAAGTCTGGTTATATTTGCATTCACAGTCTGTTGCATACAGAAGCTTGCAGAATATACACTGATGAGAGAATATACTTTGCAGCACTTGTCTTTAAGAGCAGTAACCAATAACTTTTATAATAAATCAAACTGGACAAACGTTGCAGCTTAAAAGTACTGTTCCAACTTTACTTCTCATATAGTACAGATGATGTGAGAGATATAACATTTACCTTAGGACACATGAGTCCCTGCCATACCTCTAACATAACTGGATTTATACAGCTCTTTATATACAGTTTTAGTCCTTGGTATTCTATTTTGGAGAATTGCTTATCCTGTAGAAACAATACTAAGCTTCCTTGTTTAACAATGTCTTGTAAGAGACCAGCTTTTCTGACAGTGTGAATATCCTGTAACAGTGTCCTGATGTCCATGTAAAAAAACATATTTTTGAGGAAACACATTGTTCTGTATTCTATTTGGATCTGTGTATAAGAACATCTGTTCTTGTGCATCCTGTTTTCCACGCAGAAAAACATATTTTTGAAGAAACACATTGTTCTGACAGTGTGAACATCCTGTATTTTATTTAGATATTTGTATAAAAACATCTGTTCTTGTGCCATATCCTGTTTTCCATGCAGAAAAACATATTTTTGAGGAAACACATTGCCACAGTGTCATTGTCCATTCTTTAAAAGCAGATTTAGCATTTTTTGCTCTTGCATACATCCTGTTTTTAAGTCTGTAAGGGAAAAATGTCCATTCAGCAGATTCCTTTTCCAGGCCATGGTAATTTAGTATGGATGCTGATTACATATTACTAAACTCTATTTCTACATTTAAGCAAGCTTTATCTTATACCTTATTTATGTTGCATAATTGCAGCAAAATTACTTTCAACCTTAGTATATTGTTGAGCACACTCTAACAATTCCGTCTTTTTTATTTTAAACTAGAGAAATAAATTCAGCATTATTTGGTAATACTTTTCATTATGACAATTAACAACAGTAACTTGACTAGCTTTTGCTAAGCAGACTTTAATACATGTAAATAATATGCAACCAAGCATTACAATAACAATAAAATAAATTAAAAATACAGTGATTTTTCCTGTCCATCCTGTAAATAGATTACTAAACCATTCACTCCAGTCATCATTCCAGTTTTTTCTAGTATGTTGAGACACTTGTGCAATCACTTCTAAATGTGCTTTTACAGATTCTGTTTTGTCTGGAATAAATGTACAACATTGTTCTCCTATTAAAGCACATGTACCCCCTTGTGATGCTAATATGTAATCTAATGCCATTCGATTTTGCAAAACCATAGTTCGTATCACTGTCATTTCGACAGTAATGTCAAGGACTGCATTGAAAGTGGCATTTGCCAATACCTCAACTAGTTTAGATAGTTTTCTCAGTTCCCAGATGGCTTTTGCAGCCCCGTACTAAGGGAAAATACCTGCTCCAGACATTACATCATCTCCTAAATCCATATCTTTCAATTTAATATAATCAAGATTTTGATGATATATACGTGATGTATCTAAGGTGTCTACTGGATTTTCTGGACTTTCAATTACAGGTAATATATCCCTTTTCTTTTTTGTATTCCTAATGTTTCCTTTTGGTAACTCTTTTACATGATGCATTGCTGGTACCACTAATCCTATATAACAGGTGCCATCCCATCCCTTTGGTAACCATTTATAAGCATATTTACCACAGATGTAATATAACCCATCTGATAGAGCAACACTGCTATTTACCAGACTGCCATTTACTTGCCCCATAGTAGGAGTTTTATCATGTACAACTGTAAAGTTTTTATCTGTTTTACTTCTCCAACATGTAATATTAGTTTTACAGTCATTTTTGTCATTTTGTGAAAAATGAAATACTGCTGTGTCACTTAATATTAACTGACCCTTAATTGGTATTAAAATAGGAAAACCATGAGAAAATACTCCACGTACTGGTATGTGGTTGTGAAAATTTATCATTTCAATTGTTTGAATACAATTGCTATTACCCACTGGAACAGTTCCATTTTGTTGAAAACATATGATCCCCTGCACTATAGCAGATAACTGTACTCTTGCTTTACGTAATTGTACATTTATAACTTGATCTCCTGTTTCATTTATTAATACTCTCCAACTACTAAGAGAATTTAGTGGAATAGGTATTAGAGGCATTACCCCTGTTATTTTTGGTATTAAACTATATACCCAACAATTAGAAACATTCATGCTTTTTGCATACCAACATTGTCTTGCTAAGAAAGTGTTAAAAGATGGTGACCAGTCTTGTTCATTTTTCCACATTTCTTTACTCTCTCTTATGTAACTTTACAGTTTGATTAACAGGTTGTAAGTATAATTTAATACTAAGCAATACAATAATAGTTAGTATAATAGCTATTATCAATTAAAAAAAAAACATCCTTTAAATAGAAATTCCATTGTTGAATCATTTTGCCTTTGGTCATCCGAAACTGGATTTCCAAAAGGATGCACTTTAAACCATGTCAATTTCATTATGGTTTTCTCTGTTGGAAACCTACAAAAGAATACATTTAATCAGATTTACATTGTTCACTATTTTTTATCATTCTTAATTGATCTTTATGTACCAACATTGTTCTGTTTTTCTTTTTTCCTTTGATTTTGTACACTAATGGTCCAATTTGTTCCACTACTTCAAAAGGGCCTTGCCAATTGCTAGCCCATGGTCCTTCCATTTGGAATGTTTTTACCAATACTTTGGTTCCACAGGGAAAGTTTTCTTCAGCTGGTATTATTGGCACCTTTTTCCATAGATGGAATGCTTGCTCCCTTGCATTATAGTCACATATACTAGTAAGTTGTTTTAGCCATTCCTGATGTTTGCTAATTTCTAGCATGGGCCTACCATTAGGTAAATCTGGATCAAATGGTAATTGTATGGGAATTTTGTGACCTGTCATTATTTCATATGGGGAAATACCTGTTTTGCTGTTTGGTGTTGCTCGAATACCCATTAAAATACCAGGCAGGTGATGTACCCATGTATTGCCCTTTTCCAAGCATGCCTTTTTTAGACGTTCTTTTAACGTCTGATTCATACGTTCTACAATGCCATTAGATTGTGGATGGTATGGTACATGAAACCTTTGCTGTATGCCTAACAAATTACACATTTGTTTAATGAGATCACTAACAAACTGTGGGCCATTGTCTGACTCTATAACCCGTGGCCATCCCCAATGACAGAAAATATTTTTCCATAAGGCTTCTGCTGTTGCCTTTGCTGTCATGGTTTTGGTAGGAATTGCTTCTACCCATTTTGAAAAGATGTCCACTACTACTAGTAGATATCTGTAACCTCCCTTTGTTGTTGGTAATGGACCTGCATAATCTATTTGAACTGCATACCATGGCCCATCCGCTGGCTGCACTCGATGTTACTGAGGCCTTCTGCTTTTAGCATTTACCTGAAGACAGATTAAACATTCTTCTATAATCAGTTTGCAGACCTTTTTTAAATTTGGGTTCCAATACTTTTCTTTTACAACTGCCCATAACTTATCAGTTCCTATATGGCCCAGTATTTGGTGATTTAACTTGACCAACTGGCGTGCCAACTGAAATGGTACATATGGCAACTGTAACCCTTTGGAGGTCGTGTATGCATAGTACTCCTTTGGTGGTATACCTGCCAATCTGCACTGATCGGTTTCTTCTTTTAAGCCCTGTTGTTTTTGTATATTTACAAGGTCTTTCTCTATTGACTCTTTGTCTAGCTCTTTTAAGACACTAACTTCTACATTGGCATACTCATATTCTGGAAGTTCTTTTCCATTTTGTGCTGCTTGTTTGGCCAAGGTATCAGCTAACACATTTAATCTGTAAGTTTCACTGGTTGGCTTTTGATGTGCTTTTACTTTTAAGATGCTATACTGTCCTTGTTGTTTTGACATTGTTATAACTTTATATATGTCTTTTAATACTTCAGCATGCCGTAATGGTTTGCCTACACTATCCACAAATCCTTGTCTTACCCAGGTTTCCATATGTAGTCTTAAAGCATTTACTACATAAGCACTATCTGAAAAAATGTTAATAGGATTGTAATACTTTAGCACATACAATACTGCCTCCAGTTCAGCTCTTTGAGCTGACATATGCCCTGGTAACTTGATTAGTTCAGGAGAACCCTGTTGTGGATTCTCTGGAACTATGGCAAATCCTGTCCAGTATCTGCCTTGGTCCCAATATCGTGCTCCATCCACAAAGATGGATGGCTTAAAGTGATCAAAATCAGATGCTAAAAATTGCACCTCAGGTGACATTATCTTTTCTAAACAGTTATGCTGTTTTCCTTCATATCCCATATGGTTTGACAAATAGTATTTATCCCCTGTCTGTATAGTAACAGTTTTCATTCCAAAAAGTGCCATCCATTTTGCAAAGACTGCCTGACTAATACCATCTGTAATTTTATTCATTTCAAAACTGTCTATCAAAGCTTTTACAGCTTGATGTGGTGTTTGTACTATAATGCTGGAAAATACGGTCAAATATTCAGTTTGTTTAATACCCCAGTAAATGGCTAATAACTGTTGTATACATGGATGGTAACCCAATTCCACTGGAGTCATCTTTCTGCTAAAGAAAGTGACTGGGCGTAATGTTTTTTCCATTCTGTTGTCACTACCATGTGGCCATTCCTGTAGTAGTACCACAGACAGTGTTTTTTTTTCCTGCTGCTGCTTGTAACACAAATGGTAACCTTGGAGTGGGTGCTATTAGTTCTGTAGCTTGTGCTAGTTTTATTTTTATCTGTGAAAATGCCTTCTCTTCATGAGATTCCCACTCTAAAAAGATGGAGTTCTTTTGTTCATGTAACATTTTGTATAGGGGAGCAGCCACGGCTGCATAATCCTCTATAAATTCCCTATTGTAATTCATGATTCCCATGAATTTATGTAAGTCTGCTATAGTCAGTGGCTTTTCCATTTATAAAATGCCTTGTACACGTACAGGGCAAGGAGATCTTCCTGTTGGTTTTATAATAGTACCTAGAAACTTAACTTTTTGTGTCATAAACTGAATTTTTTCACTTTTAACCTTAAACCCTGCTTGCTGTAGAGTATGAAAAACTCTCTTAAGAAGCCGTACATGCTCCTCTACTGTTTCTGACTGAATTAAAATATCATCAATGTAATGTATTACTGAATCATCCTTTTCCAAATGTTGTAGAATGGATCCTACTGTCTGATGAAAAATAACTGGACTGTTTTGAAACCCTTGTGGTAACCTTGTCATAACATATTGCTGGTTTTAAATGTAAAGGCAAATCTTGTCCAATCTTTTTCCTGAGTGGCACTGCAAAAAGCCATTTGCTAAATCTATTACTGTAAACCACTTACTTTGTGGCTTAATATGTGCAGCCAACTCTGGGACTCCTGGAATCAAGTGTGCTCTAGGAGTGGTATATTGATTAACCTTTCGTAAATCAATAACAAGACGATAACTACCATCTTTTTTCTTAACTGGCCAGATTGGTGAATTTGTAGGACTGTTGCCTTTTGTATAATCCCTTCTCTTTCCCATTCTGTAATACATTTTTCCATATGTTCTTCTGCTTCCCTAGGAATAGGATATTGTTTTTGAAAAGGTGGTATATAGTCCTGATCACTTCCTATTTCTACTGGGCTTTCTAGTTTCCCACAATCACTGGGACCCTTGGACCATAGATTTGGGAATTGCTGTTGTAAATGCTTCCATACATCCTCACTGTCTGTATTTATATAGCCTGTAGGTTTTTCAGGTTTGTCAGGTAGAGAGATTGCATAGCAACCTGTATTTTGCTCTTCCTCTCTTTGTTGTTTGTCTCCCATCCACAGAATTTCATTAGGTAAATCAATTACTATGCCTAAAGGTCCTAGAATGTCCATACCAATAATGGTATTTGTGCAAGATGGATGCATTAAAAATGCACCCTTCCATATCTGTCCCTCTTGACTAAACTTTATGTCCACATTTTGGCTACTCACTGCATAGCATCCTGTGCCATTAAATGCTGAAATGCAAACCTTTTTTATAGGATTTACTGGTAACTGTCTGTTTGTGACAGATAATGCTGCTCCTGTTTCTATTAAGACATTTTTCCACAGTGACCCCTCTACCCAAATATCAATCAGTGGTCGTCCATCTCGACCCTTTTTAAAGGTAGTCAGGAAGGATACCAGAGTAGGGGGGGCACATCCCTATTGTAAGGAAATCCACTCATCCTCTCCTTTATTATCAAATGCAATATGACACACCTCATGTTTTTGTTTGTCATCTTCTTCTGTGTCTGAATGATCTACATATTTAGGTTTTTCAATCTCTTTTTTTAACTGTTGCCTAGCTATTCCTTCTGCCTGTTCTATCAAATGTTTCGGATTTACAGGTGAAACTGTTTGAAAATCTACCGGGCATACTTTCCCTTTTCCTGTATATTGATGGCTCTTATAACTGTTTTTACTAATATTGTAAGGTTTTTGTACATGATCCTGCTTTTCTGACTTTTCTTGTAAATTTGTTTGCTCTCTTTTGGAAACACTCCTGTTCTTCCTTCTTTTGCCAGGCTTTGTAATGATCACAATTTTGCTTAACGTGTCCTATTTTTTACAAAAGAAGCATGTTGGTGCCTTTTGCTCATTACCTGTGCTTGATCCTGGTACTACAAGCATAGAGGCAGGAGCTGGTGGTGCTGACACAGCTCTTTCTGCTGGTGGTTGGTCACACCATCTTTGCCTTCCCCTGTTTTTGACTTCACCAATTACTTCAAATGGCTCACTATTATCTTCACATGCAAAGATATGGTGTGAGTATAAAGTCCCATCATCGGCCATAGTCCGTCCCCTCATTAGTTTTTGTACCATATCAGTGAGGGTATCAGAATTTTCTTCGTAGATACATTTAATATCCCCTGGAACCCCTTTGACTTGTTCTAAGAAGCAATGTATTAACTGTTTTTGTATGTCTCTTTTCCCATGTCTCTGTCTGTTTTTTTATATATGATTTGAAATGCAAGTCTAAAATGATCACTTTGTTCCATTAATTTATCTGTGATAGTAATTTTAAAATTATCTAATAATTTGTCAGTGAGAGGCTGCCCTTGTGTAAATGCCATTAAAATGGCTGTCATACGTCCTACTTTAGTGTTCAACTGATAATCATCTTGCTTTAATTGTAAGAAAGTTTTAAAACATTTGGGAATGAAAATCCAGAAACATCTAAGTAATGCATCTGTCCATATATCAGATCCTGCTGTATATGCCACCCATTCTTCAAATGTAAGCATGTTATAAAATATGCCTTTTTTATCATTCCACTGTGGTAAACTCTGTAATAATCTAGACTGTGTATATAAATCTGTAGTGGTTCCCTGTCCCTGTTCTATAATTTGGACTGGTTTTGTGTTTTTCAACTCTTCTTTAAGCTGGGATATCAAAATAGTATTTTGGAGGTTAGTCTCTGTTAATTCATCTAATTCTTCTTCCTTTTCCTTCAGATGCTGTTTAAGGTCTGTCATTTCTACCTGTAAGTGTTTAAGGGATATATGATACCTGTTATTGGATTCCTCTGTTGACTGCAGAGCTCCTATGCACTTTTGACAGAGATCTTGGATGTCAGTTTTGAACATTTTAAATTCATTTTGTTTCTCTTTTAAAACTTATTAAAGTCTTCTGTCAATGTATCATAAGCTTTGTTTCTGTCCTCATCTGTATGTGTAGCCGTGGCATCATTCCATGCTTGTACATAATTTTTAAAGGGAGTTACAAGATCTACAGGGACTCTGTCAATAACAGATTTGATTGCTGTTGTAATTCAGAAATTAATGTACTGACAGGACATAACTGCTTTACATCTGGATATAATGAAAACTGTGTATCCTTAATTAATTCTTTATCATGAACAGATCTGTCTGCACAGTCTAGTTTTTTAGCAATATCATGCAATACTTGTTTATGGCACATTACACAAAATGCAGTTTCCTTTGAATCACACAATAAACATTTACTATGATATACTTCATTTTTTTGTTGCAAATACCAATCAAATGTTACAATCCACTTACATAATGCTGGTATGTCAACTTGCCCTAACAAGGTTTTACACTTACTAATGTGTTGTGTATACCAACATTGCAATTTACTCCATATTTTATCTGGTTGTTCTGCTACATTAAGAGTAAAACTTGGCTTACATTTGCCAGAATTCTGCCTGATAGCATCCATACTAAAAAAAATGTGACGTAGAAAAAAAGTCTTACCAGTGAGCAAAAAAACAGGTGATCAGGCTGTTGTTGCAGATGGCTGAAAATTTTTCAAAGTCACTCGAGAAGCTGGGAAAGCACAACAGGCAGCAGACTGCTGTGCTAGTGGATATTCCCCTTTTCTTAGCGAAGTTATGGCACTGCGACTGGAACTTCAGTCTCACTCCGGATGTAGACGTCTAAAAAACTGTACTACTGCAAGCTGCATAAACTGGAATACTTCTGTTTAGGATTTACACAAACGTACAAATGTTAGTTACTGCAATTTAACTGAAGTGACCCTCTGCAGGGCTTACCATCACTCCTCCTGTGTTTGAATGCAGATTGTAGGTTCAAATGCAGGCTAGCTTGCCATTGAAAAAATTACATTGATCTGCTTACTGCTTGGTGTGATGGATTTGAAGTGTTCTTAAGACACTCAGTCTTGCTGGCTGGATTCTGCTAAAATTCAAAGTCTGGTTATATTTGCATTCACAGTCTGTTGCATACAGAAACTTGCAGAATATACACTGATGAGAGAATATACTTTGCAGCACTTGCCTTTAAGAGCAGTAACCAATAACTTTTATAATAAATCAAACTGGACAAACGTTGCAGCTTAAAAGTACTGTTCCAACTTTACTTCTCATATAGTACAGATGATGTGAGAGATATAACATTTACCTTAGGACACATGAGTCCCTACCATACCTCTAACATAACTGGATTTATACAGCTCTTTATATACAGTTTTAGTCCTTGGTATTCTATTTTGGAGAATTGCTTATCCTGTAGAAACAATACTAAGCTTCCTTGTTTAACAATGTCTTGTAAGAGACCAGCTTTTCTGACAGTGTGAATATCCTGTAACAGTGTCCTGATGTCCATGTAAAAAAACATATTTTTGAGGAAACACATTGTTCTGTATTCTATTTGGATCTGTGTATAAGAACATCTGTTCTTGTGCATCCTGTTTTCCATGCAGAAAAACATATTTTTGAAGAAACACATTGTTCTGACAGTGTGAACATCCTGTATTTTATTTAGATCTTTGTATAAAATCATCTGTTCTTGTGCCATATCCTGTTTTCCATGCAGAAAAACATATTTTTGAGGAAACACATTGCCACAGTGTCATTGTCGATTCTTTAAAAGCAGATTTTGCATTTTTTGCTCTTGCATACATCCTGTTTTTAAGTCTGTAAGGGAAAAATGTCCATTCAGCAGATTCCTTTTCCAGGCCATGGCAATTTAGTATGGATGCTGATTACATATTACTAAACTCTATTTCTACATTTAAGCAAGCTTTATCTTATACCTTATTTATGTTGCATAATTGCAGCAAAATTACTTTCAACCTTAGTATATTGTTGAGCACACTCTAACAATCCCGTCGAGACCAGGTCTCAAACACGGGCAGGAAACTCAAAAGGGGACATTGAGTTATATCAAATGGGCAGAAGTTCACGATATATGAGTGAAGAAGAAATATGCCCACTTATAGAAGTGCCTAATCCTCAGGCAGGACAAGAAGGTCAGGACCCAACACTCCTAGTGTACAGACTGTGGACACTGGAAGACATCCGGAAAGCCACAGAGGGAATTCCCCATCCAAAAGTTAATTTTAGAAAATTCTTAGAAGACTTACAAGGCATGAGGTTAAGTTATAACCTAAATGGAGAAGAAGTAGAAAAAGTAGTCAGACAAATCACGGGACCAGATTGGCACATGATCAGTGGCAACTGAATCCCCGTGATGCAGAACACAAACCCCTTCCACATAGCAGCACAGAGTTAGGCAACAGAGTGAAAGGTCTGACAGATCGAATCTCTGAGAAATGGAAGCCTAGGGCAGACTGGACTTGCATTAATCAATGCATCCAACAAGAAGGTGAAACTGTTGACAGATATTATGCTAGATTATTAGAGTGTTTTAATAACCATTGTAGAATGCAGGTTCCTGAAGATCAAACACATGATTCCCCATATGAACAGCAGTTAAAGAATGCATTTTTAAAAGGCAGTATTGCACCCATAAGCAGCTTTATCACAAAGCACATGGTAGATCATTGTACAAGTAGACTACAGTCACTAATTGAATATGCTAGACATGCAGAGAGGCATTTTAATAGCAAAAAGAAAAAGAAAGCCCAAGTATTTTCTGTAGAAGATGGAGCAGAAGTTTATGTAGTACAGTCCGAGAAAAAGGACAAGAAGAATGCCCAGGGAAACAAACAATCTGATCAACAATCATAGGACTTTGAAGGGTGAAAGAAAAGGGGTGAGTGTTTTAAATGCGGTAAGAAAGGACACTTGGCAAGGGATTGCAAGAAAAACAAGAAGGCAACTACGGAAGATAAGGAGTGTGAGGACTGACTATATGGCAGTCAGGAATCACTAGAAGGGGATAGTGGAGAAAGGACAAATGAGAATGTGATAGAGGGAGTAGAGAATGTGACAGAAGAAATAGAGAAAGTGCAAGAAGTTACGGATAGTGAAGAAAATTAAATATTGGATTTGGCTTTATTGAGCTTAGAGCACTGTTTAGCAGACACAAAACCAGAAGTCACACTCCTGGTTGAAGGGAGGGAAGTCACATTTTTGTGTGTCTCGGGGGCCTCACGGACCCTGATACATCCCTCCAAACTGCCAGAGAACTCAGAGTCACCTGATTACATATTAGTGAAAGCAGCTAATGGACAGCTGTATCGAGAGCCCCTCTCCCATAACATCGCGATAACTGATCCTGTTTCAGGATTAACCCAGAAAAGCAAAATTGTTGTTTCCGCAAAATGCCCAGTAAACCTCTTGGGCAGAGACCTTATGCAGCTATTTGGTATAGCAGTAGTTCCGACTATGCAGGGTACGGAAGCACAGCGACAAATTGACACCTTTGCAGTGCAATCAGAGGGTAAAATGTTTAATTGGTACAGCCAGGACTTGGTTATGACTGGTCCAGGGGCAGTAACCGAAGAGCTGATGAATGTAGCCATCAGCAAGTTCCCCTCCCTTGACACTGATAAACAACATTTGTTGCACTGTACTCTATATTATTGTAGCACACCAGGACCTGACAAGGAATATGAGAAAGAATTGTTTAGGAACCATGCAAACAGATTAGTATTACGTAATTTGTACTGGGACATAGAAGGGAACAGTGTAGTTAGCTGTTCATTGCCCCAGGAATTCTTTGCACTTTACAAATCTAATCAATTACCACATGTTAGCTTGACTTAGGACAAAAATGCAAAATGGGCAGATGTAGGAGAAAAAGTCACGAGATGGGAAAAACAGACAGAGTTAGAGCTGTCAGAACAGGGAGTACAAAAGCAGAAGTTAAATTGGATAACACAGACACACCCAGCTGTACACTTGCAGTCCAGCGAGGACAGCTGATTGGCACTCTTATTAAAAGAGGAAGAAGATTCCTTACAAAGCATACCAGAAACTCTCTGGTCAACAGGCAAATCAGATGTAGAACTTATTCGTACAGCAGGACCAGTTACTATCATGCCAAAGTCAGCATTTAGACCACAGAAGAGACAGTATCCCTTGAGAAAAGATGCAGAGGTAGGAATCAAACCTATTATAGCAGCTTTACTTAAGGAAGGAGTACTGGTGGAATCTCCTGATTCACCATGTAACACACCCTTATTTCCTGTTAGAAAAGCAAATGGAGAATGGCGTATGGTTCAAGATTTATAAGCTGTAAATGACACAGTAATACCAATGGCACCTATGGTGCCAGATCCACACACCCTATTGAATGATTTAAAATCTCAACAGAAATATTTTTCTGTGGTAGATATCAGCAATGCGTTCTTTTCGATACCAATACACCCTGACAGCCAACATTGGTTTGCATTCACATTTCAGGGGAAATGGTACACATACACGCGACTACCACAGGGATATTGTGAAAGTCCGACAATATTCTCACAAGAGATGGCAAGCAACTTGGTGGGATTTACCCCACCAAAAGGCAGTCAGATTTTACTTTATGTTGATGATATCCTGCTGGCAGCCCCCACCCAGCAAGATTGCAAAGAAGATACCATAGTGTTATTACAATTTTTAGCCACTCAAGGACATAAAGTAAACAAAAATAAATTGCAGCTTTGGAGAAAGCAAGTTAAATACCTAGGATATGTAATATCCAAAGAGGGTAGAACATCAGATGAGGACAGAAAAATAGCAATTTTGCAAGCACCGAAACCCACTACCAAGAAGGAAATAATGTCTTTCCTGGGTACGACCAATTTTTGTTGGAGCTGGATTCCAAACTATGCCTTGGCATCTGCACCTCTGACTAACTTAATATATAAGAAGCCTATGGCAGAACAGGATTTATTACAATGGACACCAGAAGCAGAATCTGCTTTCTGCAAATTGAAACAGTTGATAGCATCCTCATTAGTTTTAGGATTACCAAACTATCATAAACGATTTTTCCAAACTGTGGATTGTAAGCAAGGTTATATGACATCAGTGTTAACACAGCAGCATGGGGACAAGCAACTCCCCATTGCTTACTATTCATCACAACTGGACCCAGTGGCGCGGTCTTTACCCCACTGTGTACAAGCAGTAGTCGCAGCTGTAATGGCAGTGCAGGCTTCGGCCTCAGTAGTGTTGTTCCACCCTCTCACATTGAGAGTGCCTCATGCAGTCGCAATTATTTTACTGCAAGAAAAAGTAGCATATCTTTCTCCTGCTAGACATCTTTCCTGTATGACTATATTGTTGAGCTAACCTCATATGACAATTGAACGATGCATGACTTTGAATCCGTCTACCTTGCTTCCAACTCCTGCAGATGGCACACCGCACAGCTGCCTGCAGGAGATTGAGCAAAAGACACTGCCTAGAAAAGATCTTACGGATGTTCCCATGGATGATGCTGAGGTGACATACTCCGTGGACGGCTCATGCAAAAGGGGTCCCACAGGACAGAACCTAGTAGGATATGCAGTAGTTTCTGATACTGAGATTATAGAAGCAAAATCTTTACCACACAATTTATCTGCACAGGCAGCAGAACTGATTGCCTTGATATGGGCATATACCTTAGCAAAGGGTAAATGTGTGAACATTTTTACTGATAGCCAGTACGCTTTTTCTACTGTACATGTTTTTGTGCAACAGTGGAAAAATCGAGGAATGATAACATCTACTGGCAAACCAATCAATCATGCACAGTTTATTTTAGATCTTTTAGAATCTATTCAGTTACCTCAGAAAGTAGCTATTTGTAAATGCATAGCTCATACCAAGCAACAGGATAGAATTTCAAAAGGTAATGCGAGAGCTGATACAGCTGCAAAGCAGGCAGCTTCAGCTTCAGAAGTATTTCTTTTGAATGAGGAATTACAACCTTCTGAGATTTTAGACTTAGAAATGTTAAAAACAATACAGACACTTACTACGCAAGTTGAGAAACAGAGATGGATAAAACGAGGAGCAATTCTTGAGAAAAGGCTGTACATCTCCAAAGAGGGAAAACCGATATTGCCATCTAACTTGTTTAGATATGCAGCCTTGTTGAGCCATGGGCAATGCCACGTCTCAACAGGGGGGATGGTACAGTTAGTGAACCGAGTTTTCACAACATATGGATTCATAAACTACAATAAAAATTTTTGTTCGTCATGTCACATTTGTAATAAACGTCATGCACAAGGGGCGTTAAAGCCCAAGCAAGGGAGTTTCCCTACACCACCGTATCCGTTCCATACTATTTGTATGGATTTCATAGAACTGAACAAAAGCAAAAATAAGAAGTATTGTCTTGTCATTTCAGATATATTTTCCAAATGGGTGGAAGCTTTTCCGACCAAAAATCCAGACGCAGCTACTGTTGCGAAAACCCTTGTTAAAGAAATCATTCCTAGATTTGGTATACCGGAAAGGATCTACAGTGACAATGGCACACATTTTGTAAACCAAACCATACAACAGCTGAGCAGGTATTTTGGAATTTCTTTAAAAAAATCATTGTGCGTATCACCCTCAATCTGCAGGATTGGTAGAGAGACACAATGGAACATTGAAGAATAAGTTAAGGAAGCTTATAGAGGAAACACATAGAAATTGGGTGTACTGTCTGCCCCTGGCACTGTTGAGCATGAGAACTGTTCCGAATGCAAAGGGATTGACTCCTTTTGAGAAGTTATTTGGACGAGCGTATTATATACCTCAGTGGAAACCTCTCATGCCCGCAGACCAGGAAGCCGACTGTACACTTGCTGAGTATATGAGAAGATTGTTGAATTCTAAACATCTGTTGCAGTTAAATTCTGTTTCAGATAAAGAACAAACCAGACCATCGGAAGCAGCAGTAGTCCCAGGCACGTGGGTCTGGGTGAAGATCATCAAAAAGAAGAACTGGACGACACCAAAATGGGAAGGCCCATTCCAAGTGCTACTGTCAACACCCACCGCAGTCAAGATTGTGGAGCGATCATCTTGGATTCACCTGACACACTGTAAACTTGTGAAAAACTTTGAATTGGACAAAAATCTTGTTACTTTTTCACAACAAGAATAAAAATGACAAAATCAAGAGCAAACAGGAATGCAGAACAATCACAGAAGTATTGCATGATCATCCTGTTAACTATACTGGTGACACTAATCTTTTTGTTGTGGCCTTTCCTTTTTCCAGCCACACAAGCTGAACTGAATAAACGTGATGCATTACTCATAGACTGGCACCCAAACTTTAACACTTACCAAGCAATTAAATATGTGTATGCTGAGGCTTTTAATGTTTTGAATTGTTGGATCTGTACAGCTTTACCGACAACATACAGGGGAATATTAATGACTGCAGTTCCCCTAGGGGTTAATGAGACCTGGGAAAACTTAATTTATGACACCACAACCATTAAATCACAAGATAAAATAGCATTGCACTTGTCTGTTCCACAGAAGGGAAATGTGTGTTTCTACAAAAATGATACTGTTCAGGTGGGTTGGAGCAACTGCAATGTGACAGTTCCTTACAAATGTTACACTAAAGCAAATAATGCAGGTTTTTATTGTAATACAGACTATGATTCATTTCTTGAATTGATGCATAAAACAATTAATGAAGTACAACATAATGATGTTCTTTTTAAGCAACTGTCTATAATTGATAGGAAAATGTTTCATGCAGGGCGAGTATATGTTAATAGCAAGGTTACTACTAAGGTAGAGGATTGTTATTTTGTGCGTGGCAAAAAGGCATACAAATGGTTACCTGAGAATTGGTCTGGCAATTATTTTTTGGGTTACCTGGTTCCGGCCATACAACACACTGCAGTTTTGCCTCGAGGTAGAATTCGAAATGCTAGAGAGGTCACCAAGAAACCTGTCAAGAAACCTGAGAATCCAGTGGGACAAATTGAAGCGGGCTGGAGAAACCATCATTCCATGGGCGATAAACTGACACATATGGACTTGAGTTATACTGTTATATATTGGGCAGGCATATTACCAGCATATGGAGCAGTGAAATCAATTTGGGAGCTGAGAAAACTGTCTAAACTCCTCGAAGTAATGAGCAATGCAACTTTTTCCGCTCTCGAATTAGTAACTGATGAACTGAATGCTATGAGAACTGTGGTGCTTCAAAACCGCATGGCTCTTGACTTCATCCTAATGGCGAAAGGTGGTATGTGCGCTTTAATCCAAGAAGAGTGCTGTTCATACATTCCTGACAACCAGCACGAGATAGACAACCATCTTGAGGTGATTCAGCAAGTGTCGGCCATGACAAAACAAGGCCCAAACCCACTGACGGACTTTTTCCAGAAATGGTTTGGGGGGTGGGGTACCATCCTAATGAACATCTTGACTGCCATTTGTGTAGGTATGCTCCTGTTGGAAGTATGTGTTTGTTGTGGCATCCCCTGCATGAAAAGATTGATCAAAGATTTTATAGACATGTCGGTTTCTGAAACCTTATATCAAAGTACTGAGTTTGAAGAACTGTTAAAGACTGAAATGCTTTCATAAGTTAAACTGAATGACTCTCTTAACTGCAAATCCTGAATGAAAGAGGTTAGGAGAAGAAACAGTAGAATAAAAGTATTAATGGGGGGAAATGTTAGAAAAATATGTATTAATGTGTATATTAGTGCTTTTAAAAGCCCAAAAGGGTTAAAACATTTATTCTATTTCATACTGCATAAATCCATATAAACTGCAAATGCTTTTTGACCATGCTTTCTGACATTGTATTTTGTCAGCACAGCTGAAATCTTGCTTACGCCTTTGGAAATTTACTGAGAAGCAGATGATTTTCTGCCGGGTTAGGAAAATAATGAATAGAACAATACCGTTTCTATAGTGTTATTAAACTTAGATAATTAGCTCTGTTTGTGCTATGAGAACATACACAGCTGCAGGAAAGATAGATAAGTAGAACAAAGACTGCTTGAAGAATATGAACTATAATCTGTGTTTGCTTTGTGCTTGAATTAGCAGAGTACCTTGAAATGTAACACAGCACTGTAGAAATAAATGTAACTAGCTAGTGGTCTCCAAGGCCATGTTATTTTTCAAAAAGTTTCTCACAAATCTAGTAATGTAATGTCATGTCAGCAGAAAATCATGAACAATATCTACCGTGAAAAACAATATTGTAGGCTTGTATTTGATTATGTCAGCTTTAGAAGGCAATGTCTTGAAAAACAGTATAAAAATGGCTTCACTTCCTGTTACTAATCAGACAAACTCTGTATTTTTGCATGTTTTTGTCTCCTTGCGCAAGAATTAAAAGTGCCTTAACCTGAACCTTACGTGTATTGGTCTTTGAAGTTTTTTTCCTTTGACAGAAATGTAAGTTCTGTCTAGACTAGTCCAGTTTTTGTATTTTGGGGAATAATATGTAAATTCACTCCGAATGCCTGCTATTGAATTCACATCTTTTTTGCCAAATATTTTCATAACTTTCTTAAAAAAGCTACCCTCCTTTGTTTTATTTCCATTCTGGGCCCCCCAGACACATCTTCCCTGTTGCAAATCAAATTCCAGTCCCCACGTATAAGTATTATTCCCTGCTGAAAACCGATTATTTCTCCCAGAATTTTCTTAATCTCCATTATAGCAGTTTTAGGTGGAATATAAATACACCCCAGTATAAACCTCCTTCCTTGCCCACACACACACACACACACACACACACACACACACACACACACACACACACACACACACGCACACACACTTCCTTATGAAATCTGATAATGCCCTCTAATGAGGAAAATGATAAAAATGCAAAATGAATGGCAATTAGCAGACCCAAAAAACTAGCATTACTATCACATCTGTTCACCAAGTCCTGGGGGGGGAGGGTAAACAGCCCCAAGAACAGGCATCCACAACTTCTCCCCTTTATTCAGGTAGTGTTTTTGGGTAAATGTGAGACCCTCTCCTTGTATGAAATCAAAGGCAAAACTAACACTGGAGTGTTGGATCTTGTGCCTGTACAAGGCACTGCCGTACAGATCACCCACATGTAGCTAAAATCTGACTGTTGCAAATTGAGGTTTATGTTTAATTTTCACCTCTCCTGTCCCTGGATTTGTATTGCAGGGTTTCCTTCCTGGGTAGTGTAAAGAACTCCTGTAAACTTTAACTAAATTAAAAACTTTATACACCCTTTTCAAGAATGTGTCATGTTGGACCTTGGTTTCAACATAAAATCAGCATCCCTGCTACAGATTCTTCTGGTCCTAAAGATTTGAAAGGTAATATAAGGGAGATAACAACTTGGTATGCAGCAAGGAATTACTGTTAAAGGGGCTATGATAAACAGAAGCAAACAGTTTCATCCAGTAATTTGGTCACTGTAAGATTTGGATGGGGCCTACAAACAAGTCTGCAGTATATGTGGACCAAAGGCTTTAAGTTATTAAGTTATTAAGGCTTCATTATAAGGCAAGATTATATAACATGCTTGCTTCATGTGGATTTAAATGACTCATCTAAGCGCCATTTTTGCATGCTTCAACATGCATCACCTACTTGTGTTTTTTATTGATATTATTATCTCCTAGTTGAAATGGATGCTCATTACTACTTTTTTTTTTCATTTGAATGGAAAGTCTTTCATTGTGGCATTAGACTGAGCATTGAAAAGGTCTATTTTGGGTAATCCAAGTAATTGCGTGATGCACGTACGGCTGCTGCATGGTTTAAAAAGTAACAAATCCAAACATAAGAAAAGCCAGCAGTAAAGGTGGAAACCCACAGTTTTATTTAAATAGTAAAATCACATAACAAGGTAGAGGGTAATAAACCCAACTACCTGCCCCAAACCGGTTTCGGCTGTAATAGCCTTCTTCAGTGAGTAAACATGAGCAACCCAAAATACACTTGTGTGTGTGTGTGTGTGTGTGTGTGTGTGTGTGTGTGTGTGTGTATATATATATATATATATATATTTTATATATATATATATATATATATATATATATATATATATATATATATATATGGATCCATATGACTTCATCGACAAGTCATAATATCGACATTCAGTACTCCCAACACGAAATCACCGACAGATGAAATAATCGAAATCTCACTTCACTGACATTCACTAGTTCGACAGCGAAGCAGTCACGAAGTAAATGCCCCTAACCACTGCACAAACCTCCAACACGTACTAAACCATGGTAGTCATGGATAGGTAAATGCAAACTCTGTTACAGACATTGAATAAACATGTCTGGGTTGTCAGGGAACGGAGAGGCAGTGTACCACTGCTGTCAGTAACGTGATTATTTATCTGGTACACTGCCTCTCCATTCCCTGGCAACCCGGACATGTTTATTCAATGTCTGTAACAGAGTTTGCATTTACCTATCCATGACTACCATGGTTTAGTACATGTAGGAGGTTTGTGCAGTGGTTAGGGGCATTTACTTAGTGACTGCTTCGTTGTCGAACTAGTGAATGTCGGTGAAGTGAGATTTCGATTATTTCATCTGTCGGTAATTTCGTGTCGGAGTACTGAATGTCGATATTATGACTTGTCGATGAAGTCATATGGACCCATATATATATATATATATATATATATATATATATATATATATATATATATATATATATTTATTATATATATATATATATATATATATATATATAGCACATAAAGCAGTTCATTGGTGCATTTATAATTGATCATTAAGCCCAGGTGGAAATAGAGCTCCTAACTTGATAACCCATTTATGTTCCTTAAAATTAAGTATATCGTGCCATCCTGATTTGTCCCTACATCTACCCACAATACAATCTATAACAGTAAAATAAAAAGATGCAGTATTATGTTTGCACACATTTATACAAAGCATTGGTAGTGTCACTAAGATGCTCCCCAATTCTGAGACGTAAAGGTCTAGATGTTTGTCTCACACAGAATGAGGAGCATGAACAAGTGACCAAATAGACTACCCATTCTGTGCTGCAGTTAGCCCAAAAATTAATATTGAAAACCACCGATGTGTTGATGTGTTGCGACTACTGAATTCCCTTATTTTCTGAACCCTAGAACAGTGAGTGCAATGTCCACATGGCATACAGCCTATCAATGAGCCACCTGTACGTGTACGTTGAGTGGGAACTGTAGATCTCACCCTCTTGCAATGACTTAAAATGGAACCTAATGTACGTCCCCTCCTGAATGAGAAAGAGCAACTGTCACCCAAAAATGGGTGTAATCTCTCCTCAGCCATAAGAATGTTCCAATGTCTGTTGATAATATTCATAACCCCCCGTGTATTGCGTCCATATGTGGTCACCAGACAAACCAAAGGATTAGAAAAACCTCTTGGTTTGTCCTTATATTGTAAAAGCTTAGTTCTGTCTTGGGTGGAAGCCCAGTGACAAGCTGTGCTGATAGTCCCAGATTGGTAACCTCTCTCACGAAAACGTATCAAATCATCCCTGGTATCTTCAAGTGATTCCTGGCTGGAACAAATCCTTTTTACCTGGAGGAATTGTGATTTGGGGATATTCTGGATGATATGTTGGGGGTGGAAGCTGGTGGCAAGCAAAAATGAGTTGTACTCATGGAATTTCCTATAAACACATGTAGCTAAAGTGTCATCAGGATTCCTGCTAACTTCAACATCAAGAAAAACAATCTTCAACTTATGAAAATTCAGTTTGAATTCAATTCCCCATCATTGAGATCACCAATAAACTCATGTAAATATGTTTCATCCGACCTCTACATCACCCAACAATCATCAAGATATCGCCGCCAAATATCTATTTGATCAATGTATAAATTATGACTAGAGTCATAAATTAATACCTCCTCAATACAGGCCATAAATAGGTCTGCATAGATGGGTGCAAATGATGCACCCATTGCTGTACCCCTGACCTGCCAAAAACATTGGTCCTGGAAGTAGAACACATTACTAGTAAGAACATATTCAGCCATGTATACCAAAAAAGTATTAAAGCCTGGTTGGTATAAACCAGATCTTCCCAACCAAAATTCCAAAGCCAGTAAACCTGCCCAGTGTGGAATATTCGTATAGAGAGAGGTTACATCCAGGGTACACATAAGCCAATGTGGTTCCAGTTGCATGTCAGATGTAATATCAAGAAACTGTGTTGCGTATTTAATTCTGGCTCTTACCATAGATAGTAGTGGTTTAAGATAGTGTGTTAAGTATTCAGAAAGTGGTTCAGTAATGGATCCCCGCCCTGATACTATTGGTCTACCAGGAGAACATCTAGCATCCTTATGTATTTTGGGTAGTAGATAGAAATACTGTTTACTCAGGGATGAAACCAACAACTGATGTCTGACAGAATCAGTAATAATGCCCTCTTCCTTGGCTTGAGTCAAAAAAGAATCAATTTTAGTCTTAAAATGATTGGTTGGATCCAATGGCATGGCCATATAATACCTGTTGCCACCAAGTTGTCTTAATGCTTCTTCATTATAGTTGACCCAATCTTGAACCACTATTGCACCACCCTTATCTGCTGGTACAATAACAATCTCCTTGTTATTCTTAAGATCTTCTATGCATTGTACCTCTTCCTTGGAAAGATTATTGTAAGAATACTGAAATTCCCTAAGGTTACAATGTAAATCTTTTCAGACATTGGCCTGAAAAATAGATACTATATATGACATAGGTGGAGTAAAAGTAGACCTTTTAAATTTGAATTCTGGAACTTCCTGGGTGGTGTCATTTTCAAAAAACAATTTAAGATTTAACAAACGACAGAAATTGACCACATCCTGTGCTAGGGTATTTTCTTGAACAAAAAAGCCGGGAACAAAATTAAGGCCTTTGTTTAAAACTTTAACTTGCAAATCAGAGAGGTGTACAGAGGAAATGTTATGTACATTCATATAGTCAACTAGTGTTCGATCATCAGTTGTAACAGACCCTCCAAACCTTCTACCAGTCTGGCATTTTTTGTGCTTCCTCCCCCCTCGCCTGGACCTGAACCCAAAGGGTGTGACAAACTCCTTATCTTGGGATCAGGTGAGGCGTCTGTATGGTTCCCCTCCCCTTCAGTATTAGAAGATGTCTCATCCCCTGATGTGTAGCTCAATTGAGTTTCATTTTAAAATAGATTTGGGTCTTTTTCTCTTGGGGGCTGAGGATTTATTTCCCAGAAGCCTAAAAGTGACATTTCTAGGCATTTCAAAAGGTTTGCCTCTTTCATAATCCCCTACATCTCTTTGAAACCTTTTAAGTTTCTTTTCCTTTAAAATTTGTTCAAGCTTAAGTAACTCTGTGGTTAACTGATTAACCCGTGAGGAAAAAGACCCAGTTGATTCAAATTTGATGCCCTCCATACAAAGTGTTTGAACCTCCTGAATCCCTTGTTTGACAGCCCATTCATAAAAACTCGCTAGACCATCCACAAATCCCATGGAAGCAGATTGTTGAATCTGTGTCCATTCATCAGTTAACTGTTCATCAATACTGTGTACTAGGGATTGTATTTCACCCTAAGACCTCGTGATGTAATCGTTTTAAGTTGATAAGCCTTGAACAGGCATAAATGCCAAACATTGGTTCGGAGACCCTTCATGCTTTTACCCAGCTTAAAAAACATGGTTTCACATTGTATATCCGGGTCCTGATTCAACCCCCTTGACTGGTTATCGGCATCAGATAAACTTAAACCAAAAATGGCCAAATCATTCATGTCCGAGGCCAGACCTTTAATAAGTGGAGTCAAAACCATGTTGCAAAAAAAAAAATATATATATATATATATATATATATATATATATATATATATATATATATATGTGTGTGTGTGTGTATAAACAATACTAAGGAACTTGTCAAATTTACCAACAATAGTGGTGAGACCAAAATCTTGAAATATCTCAATAAAAAAAAAAAAACTGTTTAGAAAAATATATGTATATGTTAGACACAAAGTCGGTCCCAAATAAATAACATGATACTTATAGTCTGTCAATCAAACAAACCATAGTTATAAACAGATTGCTTTCAATGGTATATATGCTAAGACATAAATGGCCCCAGATCACGGAAAAAACCTTGATATCCATATACCTCAATGATACCATAGCTAGCCCTTGTGATAATACATAGATTAGAACAAAGAAACCACAATGCTGCATATCACTGTAGGCAAAAATTGAAACACAGACAAAACCACCATATAGGTGAAATGTTGATTGAATTAAATATCAACACAAACACGTGTTATATCTTGAAGAAATAGGGTAAAAACTCCCCATTGGTTAATAACAATGATACTAAAGCTAGCCCTTGTGCTAATGTGGGAATTCAAAACTTCCCTAAAAGTAGCCACAATGCTGTGTATCACTATAAACCAGAGCCAAAAACTACTAAGCACAAGTCAAACCCAATGAGCGCAATCAGAAGATGTTCACTAAATGGAGTAACAACACTAAAATTCAATGACCATGTTCATATAAGGGACCCAAAATAGTGTCTAAACTCATCAACAAATAAATAGTATATATTACAATAGCTGTATTAACTGTATTAACTATTGCAGGTAAAATGACAGACCCTGTAGATAACAAACAAAATAATGCAACAGGGGCGACCCAAAACATGAATAGTATGTCTCAACACATAAAGTAGATGAATAACAGACTAGCCCCCAAGAGAAAACAGAACCATTATTCAACCCAAATCAATCTGAAAAAGGAGCCATTCATTTCAAACATAATATGGAAATAGTTATCCTAATCATTTATCTAACAAAAAATAGTAGCTATATGAATAACTACATGTATGAAAACAAAATCATGAAGTCAAAACAAGCTAAGTTCAATACTAGCTCAACTATATGATTGTTATACATTGAATTACACATCAAGAAAATGGCATTTATACCACCTACCTATATATATATATAGCACATAAAGCAGTGCATTGGTGCATTTATAATTGGACATTAAGCCCAAGTGGAAATAGAGCTCCTAATTTGATAATCCATTTACGTTTCTTAAAATTAAGTATATCGTGCCATCCTGCCCTTGGATCCAACCAATCATTTTAAGACTAAAATTTATTATTTTTTGACTCAAGCCAAGGAAGAGGGCATTATTACTGATTCTGTCAGACATCAGTTGTTGGTTTCATCCCCGAGTAAACAGTATTTCTAGCTACTACCCAAAATACATAAGGACGCTAGATGTCCTCCTGGCAGACCAATAGTATCAGGCAGGGATCTATTACTGAACCACTTTCTGAATACTTAACACACTATCTTAAACCACTATTACTTATGGTAAGGGCCAGTATTCAAAACACAACACAGTTTCTTGATATTATATCGGACTTGCAATTGGAACAACATTGGCTTATGTGTACCCTGGATGTAACCTCTCTCTATACGAATATTCCACACTGGGCAGGTTTACTGGCTTTGGAATTTTGGTTGGGAAGATCTGGTTTATACCAACCAGGCTTTAATACTTTTTTGGTATGCCTGGCTGAATATGTTCTTACTAGTAATGTGTTCTACTTCCAGGACCAATGTTTTTGGCAGGTCAGGGGTACAGCAATGGGTGCATCATTTGCACCCATCTACGCAGACCTATTTATGGCCTGTATTGAGGAGGTATTAATTTATGACTCTAGTCATAATTTATACATTGATCAAATAGATATTTGGCGGCGATATCTTGATGATTGTTGAGTGGTGTAGAGGTCGGATGAAACATATTTACATGAGTTTATTGGTTATCTCAATGATAACAAGTGGGGAATTGAATTCAAACTGAATTTTCATAAGTTGAAGATTGTTTTTCTTGATGTTGAAGTTAGCAGGAATCCTGATGATACTTTAGCTACACGTGTTTATAGGAAATTCCCCGAGTGCAACTAATTTTTGCATGCCACCAGCTTCCACCACCAACATATCATCTGGAATATCCCCAAATCACAATTCCTCCGGGTAAAAAGGATTTGTTCCAGCCAAGAATCATTTGAAGATACCAGGGATGATTTGATACAACATTTTCATGAGAGAGGTTACCAATCTGGGACTATCAGCACAGCTTGTCACTGGGCTTCCACCCAAGACAGAACTAAGCTTTTATAATATAAGGACAAACCAAGAGGTTTTTCTAATCCTTTGGTTCGTCTGGTGACCACATATGGACGCACTACATGGAGGTTTATGAATATTATCAACAGACATTGGAACATTCTTATGGCTGAGGAGAGAT